>NC_086317.1:332383645-332508645 GCF_036172605.1 Pelobates fuscus | reverse complement strand
CACTAAAAATAGTTTAACACTCAATGGAATGATGTTGTCATTGAACTTCAGATACTATACCCCCCACATAGGAGTTGATTATAGATCTCGCTTCTTTCTTAATATGGGGTAGCCGTAGTATCATATCGAAGGAAGATCAACTGCTTTCTTTTTGAACATTTCAGAAAATAGTTGTAAGCGAAAGTACTCACACTTGATGTTTCTCTTCTTTATGCCCCAGAGTGATTCTAGAGTTAGCAAAAGCAAAAATACTCTAATATGTTTAGTTGTAGTTGTTCATTTAGCATTTAGTTCAAAAGTCATTAACTTAAAGGAACACTATAGTCACCTAAATTACTTTAGCTAAATAAATCAGTTTTAGTGTATAGATCATTCCCCTGCAATTCCACTGCTCAATTCACTGTCATTTAGGAGTTAAATCACTTTGTTTCTGTTTATGCAGCTCTAGCCACACCTCCCCTGGCTATGATTGACAGAGCCTGCATGAAAAAAAAAACTGGTTTCACTTTCAAACATATGTAATTTACCTTCAATAATTGTATCTCAATCTCCAAATTGAACTTTAATCACATACAGGAGGCTCTTGCAGGGTTTGGCAAGCTATTAACATAGCAGGGGATAAGAAAATCTTAATTAAACAGAACTTGCAATAATGAAAGCCTAAATAGGGCTCTCTTTACAGGAAGTGTTTATGGAAGGCTGTGCAAGTCACATGCAGGGAGGTGTGACTAGGGTTCATAAACAAAGGGATTTAACTCCTAAATGGCAGAGGATTGAGCAGTGAGGCTGCAGGGGCATGTTCTATACACCAAAGCTGCTTCATTAAGCTAAAGTTGTTCAGGTGACTATAGTGTCCCTTTAAACAAAACATGAAGAACTAACAATGAAAAATGTCACTAAAATATTTTGGAAAGAAATACTGTTATACTACAAAAATCTATGTCTTTTATCTGGCCTGACCCACTGAAAATATTATTCTACAGGAATTCTGTAGCAATGAAAATGTGCATATATTGTTTTATATAAAAATTATGTGCATTTTACAGTAAAAAAATTCTACTTTCTTTTTAAGGTAACAATTCTAACAAATGTAATTTAAATAAATGAGCAAAAATAACTGCTAAAGATTACATAGTGCCTGCCATTTTACATTTTACTCCAGAGGGCATTATTTATCATGAACTTTCATAAATACATAAGTTCACACTGAATGCAATATCATTAATGGAAACCGTAATCTCCTGTTACTATTTACCAACAATAATTTATTCAATGTTTGTCATCAGTCTAAAAGGTGTTTTTTTCTAAAAGCTAGGTAAGCTATACATCACTGCCAACCTCATCTTCTATTATTCATACTTCTAAATATATTCCTTACACTTTTTTTATATATAAAATTGCAAAAATGCTTGTTTGTTTTAATTCTAGTGTTGTGCAAATATCAAAATAAAACTTGTAAAACTTCATATACACACATGAGTCTGAATTCTACAATTACCATAATGTGCAAATGTATAATTGCAATAAGAATGTTTTTAACAATTATTTAATATACAAGTGACCAGAAACTATTAATTATCTAGGAGAAAGAAAGAAAGAAAGAAAGAAAGAAAGAAAGAAAAAGAAAGAAAGAAAGCAAAAGAATTAAATAAGCAGTTTGATGAAAACTGAAAGTGGAATCTACGGCATCCCAAACCAATATAAAATGTTTCTGTATCATAAATTGAATATTGGACTTTAGGATAAACTCACTATTGACATTTTTTTAAAGCACATGTTTTTAAATGTGTTATAACTATTTAACAATATAGATGGATTTTAGATGTTTTATGCTTGCTACGTTTTATGTTTAAGAGGAAAATACAATGACTTGGCATAGGAAAGCATTGCTTTTAATAGCATGATTTACAGAGAAGGGATTGCTCCATTAGTGTTGTGACAGACCCATCCATCTGGGCTAAACCTATTGGGTTCGTCTGATTTGCCCAGTACTTATGGTCCCTGAGAGATCATGCGGAGGGTTGTGACTTTGTACAAATGACATTTCAAATACAGCGGAAACTAACGAAGCGCCAAAGCTACCAAAGTCCTCGAGGTGGCCGACATCGGACAAAGGACCACGTGGCGGCGGCCATTTTAACTTCGAATCCGCCGACCCGTACTATCGACGATACTTCGACAGTTCAACGAAAGTCGAAGTACCGACCCACTTCGAACGGGACGTAGCCATTTTTAGGCCAGCAAGTGACCGACCGCACAGCCCGAATCCAGGGAACTCTTTTGGGCACGAAACGGTACCTGCGGTCGGTCATAAACGGACTTTCGAGTAACTTTGTATTCACTGAAGGGATTGGTGTGATTTTTGAGAATGTTTATGTTTTAATTATGCTGAATCTGAATATGTGCCTCTTATGTGAATATGATGGATGGATTTGAAGTTATGAAAGTTGTATAAAAGTATATTCCAAACTATATGTATAATAGGATTATGTGTCACACCAAGGGGAGGGAATGTGTGGGATGTACCATCGATGCCAGTGGTTGTTTTATGCCTCCCCTTGGGTGTGGCCTGTGTGTGTGAAATGCAAATAAAAGGCAGGCTGGCTGATCCAGTCCTCAGTTCATGTTTTACCCTCATAATGGAGCTTTGTCTCGTTATTGGGGGAACCGGGATTACAAGTGACTAAAGACTGTGTATGGAGCTCGGAAGGTGGTACCGTAACAACTGGTGGCAAGCGACGGGATGATCCTCAACGCCCAAAGAGACCACTACGACCAGGAATAAATGGAACTACAATATCAAAACCTGAGAAGAGCCACCCTAAAAGACTTATTGGAACAAAGGGGCGGACAGGCCAGTAACCTCAAGAAGAGGGACATTATTGCTTTATTGCTGGAAATGGATGGAGTACCAGCGGCAGAGGGAACCAATGGACCCAGCCCAGACGACAGAACCCCCGAGGAGGCAAGATTTGACCGGGCGGTAAGAATTAGGCTGGCCCATTATGGCCCCAACCCCTCCGCGGAGATCATCACCCAGGTTCAAGCCGCTGTGGAGGCCAGCCTGCTACGCCAAAACGGTGCTGCAGCAGCCCCAGTCACAGCAAACCCGGGGGACAAACAGAAAGTGCCATTTGCGGCCTTCAAAGCCTTCAGTGAGACAGAAGGAGAGATTGACGGGTACCTTGCGGATTTTGAGCGGCAATGTGCCCTGCACAAGGTACCCCCGGAAGACTGGGTTGCTATACTGTCCGGCAAGTTATCCGGCCGGGCCAACGACGCTTTTCGGGCCATTCCGGATGAGGAGATCGGGGATTATGTGACCGTCAGGGAAGCTTTACTTGCCCGGTATGCCGTTACACCCGAGGCATACCGGAGGAGGTTCCGAGACACTGCAAAAACAACTGGGGACTCATACGTTGAATAGGCCTGCAAGGTACATCGCACAGCCGCCCACTGGATGGCAGGGTGCCAGGCGGTGTCAGGAGAAGAGGTGCTGCAGATGTTTTTATTGGAACATTGTTTCGACAAATTGCCAACAGGGGTCAGAGAGTGGGTAAGAGACCGTAAGCCCTCCACTCTACACGAGGCGGCTCGCTTGGCCGATGAGTACACCGACGCTCGCAGACTGGACAATTCCATCACCAAGGCCACAGCCAGAGCGGAATACCCACCAGCCGCTGCCACTTATCAGCCTCCCATAAACAGACCATCCGCACCCCCTCCGTCTGCCCAGTACCAACGTCCACCCCGGTTTAACGCCCGAGAGTACTCTGAACCCCTTCGGTGCTACCTGTGCAATCAGCTAGGGCACAGGCGACAGGAGTGCCCGATGAACCGTGCCAACAGGAACCAGTCCTGGAGGAAACCCACGGGGGCCCCTTCCCGAGCACCTCTTCCAGCAGCCCACTGTGTAGAGGAAGAGGAATGCTGGGGCATCTTACATGAGGCGGACCCTGTTCAGGCTGCCCACCAGGACAATCGACAACACCACCGACAGAGTGTAAAGGTCAACGGAAGGGAAGTCAGTGGGCTACGAGACACTGGTGCAACCCTGACTTTGCTCCAAAAGCACCTAGTGTCCGAAGCTCAACATACCGGGGATACCGTGGCAGTACGAGTAGCCGGGGGTGCAGTATTTCGCCTACCCGTAGCCCGGGTACATTTGGATTGGGGAGTGGGCGCTAGACACGTGAATGTGGGGGTCATTAAGGATTTACCCGCTGATGTCCTCCTTGGCAACGACTTGGCCCCCCTTGTTTCGGCCTTTGCTCCCATGGGCCCCGCTGCAGTGGACGCTGTCACGACCCGTGCCCAGACCCGTGCCGCTGAGGCCGGCCCACCTGCTGCTGAGACCCAGGTAAGACTCTCTACCCCGACTTGTACCTTAGACCAGGCCCCGTTAGGCTGGGATACCCCAGAGATGTACGGGAAGGAAACTAGGGAGGACCCGACGTTAGCCAAGTACAGAGCCAGGGCCGACGCTGGGGAAGAAGGAGTAGGTGGGGAACACTATGAGTGGGTGGGGGATAGGCTGTACAGGATCCCGAAACCTTCCCCGAAACCGAATGCCCCTCCGCAGAAACGACAACTAGTAGTACCTGCAAAGTATCGGCAGGAGATTCTGCGGATTGGGCATGACGTGCCGTTGGCAGGTCATCTAGGTTCCCACCGCACAGCTCATAGAATCACCCAAAACTTTTTCTGGCCCAATTTTAACCGAGATGTGCGGATGTATTGTAGCACGTGCGACACTTGTCAACGGGTAGGTAAGCGAGGAGATCATCCAAAAGCTAGGCTACAGCCGATGCCTATCATTGGAGAGCCCTTTTCCCGCATAGCCGTTGACATTGTGGGTCCACTGGCCAGGGCTAGTCCATTCGGTAAGAAATATATTCTTACTGTGGTAGACTACGCCACCCGTTACCCAGAGGCAGTAGCGCTGTCTAATATAGAGGCAGAGACGGTTGCTGATGCCCTGGTTAAAGTCTTTACTAGGGTCGGGTTCCCTCAGGAGATCCTCTCTGATCAGGGAACCCAATTTACCGCTGTGCTCACCCAGCAGCTGTGGAAGGTGTGCGGCATCAACCCGCTACTTAGTTCACCATATCACCCACAGACTAACGGTCTCTGCGAGCGATTTAATGGCACCCTCAAACAGATGCTGAGGACCTTTACTGACACTTGCAGAGACTGGGAGCGATTCCTGCCTCATCTGCTATTTGCATACAGAGAGGTGCCCCAGGAATCGACTGGGTTCTCCCCCTTTGAGTTACTCTATGGGAGAAGGGTTCGTGGACCCCTAGATCTCATTAGAGGACACTGGGAGGGGGAGACGGTGCAAGAAGGGACCCTCATAGTGCCATATGTTCTGGAACTCCGGGACCGCATGGAGAAACTGTCCCTGATGGTAAGGGAAAATCTCCGGGCGGCCCAGGGGAAACAGAAGCGATGGTACGATCGGGGTGCTCGACAGCGGGTCTTCCAGGTTGGGCAGAAGGTTCTGGTGCTCAAACCTGTGAAGGCAAACAAGATGCAAGCATCTTGGCAGGGCCCGTACAAGGTGTTAGCTCAGGTATGCGATACTACCTATCTTATAGCCAGCTGTTCGGATGAAAGGGTACAACGATCCTTTCATGTGAACATGCTCAAGGAGTATCAGGAACGACCCGAGGATGTTGCAGCAGTTTGTGCCCCAGCTACCGACGACCCAGAGAACTTACCTTTACCTGACCTGCTAGAAAGGGATCCCCAGACCGACCTTACTAGCCTCGTACAGCTAGGTGACCGACTAAGCCCGGCCGAGAAAACCCAGGCAAGACAGCTTCTGTGGGAGAAGCAGGCGACGTTCTCCCAAGAACCCGGGTACACCAACCTAGCTATACACAAGGTCGAGACACCCGGACAGAACCCCCTACGACAACCCCCATACCGTATCCCGGAAGCAGTCCGAGAAGGAATGCGGAAGGAGATACAGGAGATGACCCGGCTGGGGGTTATTGAGCACTCAGATAGTCCGTGGGCGTCACCCGTAGTCCTAGTACCCAAGAAAGATGGGACCACCCGGTTCTGTGTGGATTACAGGCGGCTCAACGAGCGGACTACCACTGACGCCTACCCGATGCCCCGGATAGACGAGTTATTAGACCGCATTGCCAGGGGGCGCTATCTGACCACCATTGACCTAAGTAAAGGGTACTGGCAGATCCCCCTGGCCGAGGATGCTATCCCCAAGTCGGCATTCGTCACCCCGTTTGGCCTGTACCAGTTTAGGGTTATGCCATTCGGGATGAAGAATGCTCCGGCTACCTTCCAGCGTATGGTGGATAGGCTCCTAGATGGCTTCCAGGGATTTGCATGTGCATACCTGGACGACATCGCGGTCTACAGTGAGTCTTGGGAAGACCACCTAGTACACGTAGGGGTAGTGCTGGACAAGATTCGGGCCGCCGGCCTGACTCTGAAACCAGACAAGTGCCATTTAGGCATGGCAGAAGTGCAGTACTTGGGTCACCGGGTGGGTTGTGGGAGCCAGAGACCCGAACCGGCCAAGGTGGAAGCGGTAGCTAACTGGCCCACACCTATCACCAAGACCCAAGTGCTTGCCTTCCTAGGGACAGCGGGTTATTATCGACGTTTTGTCCCCGACTACAGCACGATTGCCAAGCCCCTGACTGATCTGACTAAAAAGAACTTACCTAGGCAGGTCCTGTGGTCTCCAGCTTGTGAAGCCGCGTTTCAAGCCCTGAAGCAGGCTCTTGTGAAGGCCCCTGTCCTGGCTGCCCCAGTCCCTAACAAACGTTTTCTTGTCCACACAGACGCTTCCATGTATGGACTGGGGGCTGTGCTGAGCCAGGTCGGGGAGGATGGAGGAGAGCACCCTGTCGCATATCTCAGCAGAAAGTTACTACCTCGAGAAGTGAGTTATGCGGCAGTAGAGAAAGAGTGTTTAGCCCTGGTCTGGGCACTGAAGAAACTGAGCCCCTACCTATACGGACAAGAATTTTCCCTCGTAACAGACCACAACCCCCTCGTCTGGCTTAACCGGGTCTCTGGGGACAATGGCAGACTGCTGAGGTGGAGTTTGGCCTTGCAGCCTTATAATTTCACTATCAGCTACCGGCCCGGTAAGCAGAATGGGAATGCGGATGGGTTATCCCGGCAAATAGACGTCCCTATTCTCCCTAAGTCCGGTCATCCCCAAGTTGACCCGCCACAGGGTCAAGCCGGGTCTGCCGGAGTGTTCCACAAGGAGGGAGCCATGTGACAGACCCATCCATCTGGGCTAAACCTATTGGGTTCGTCTGATTTGCCCAGTACTTATGGTCCCTGAGAGATCATGCGGAGGGTTGTGACTTTGTACAAATGACATTTCAAATACAGCGGAAACTAACGAAGCGCCAAAGCTACCAAAGTCCTCGAGGTGGCCGACATCGGACAAAGGACCACGTGGCGGCGGCCATTTTAACTTCGAATCCGCCGACCCGTACTATCGACGATACTTCGACAGTTCAACGAAAGTCGAAGTACCGACCCACTTCGAACGGGACGTAGCCATTTTTAGGCCAGCAAGTGACCGACCGCACAGCCCGAATCCAGGGAACTCTTTTGGGCACGAAACGGTACCTGCGGTCGGTCATAAACGGACTTTCGAGTAACTTTGTATTCACTGAAGGGATTGGTGTGATTTTTGAGAATGTTTATGTTTTAAGTATGCTGAATCTGAATATGTGCCTCTTATGTGAATATGATGGATGGATTTGAAGTTATGAAAGTTGTATAAAAGTATATTCCAAACTATATGTATAATAGGATTATGTGTCACACCAAGGGGAGGGAATGTGTGGGATGTACCATCGATGCCAGTGGTTGTTTTATGCCTCCCCTTGGGTGTGGCCTGTGTGTGTGAAATGCAAATAAAAGGCAGGCTGGCTGATCCAGTCCTCAGTTCATGTTTTACCCTCATAATGGAGCTTGGTCTCGTTATTGGGGGAACCGGGATTACAAGTGACTAAAGACTGTGTATGGAGCTCGGAAGGTGGTACCGTAACAAGTGTTGTCTATATTAATTTAGACGAAGCCTTATAATCTGGAAAATGCAATATAGTTTATTATTGAAAATAACCCTTTAATCATGTTATCACACAGCAGAGCTATTGTTGCTTATTACAGTGACAATGATAGTAAGAGGGAAAGTAATCTACTCTTTGATGCTTTTAATCTCTTCTTTATATTGTGCATTTGTCTTGGCATTTACCTGTCACCATTAAACTAGGTACAGTACTTTATTCTTATCAATAAATTACAAATGTGTAACTTACAGTTTCCTTAAAGGCATGCAAAAACTGCCATATTGTGAATATTATTAAATCATCTGTGCTGATTGCATCCTAAAAAAAGAGGATGCTGCCCTATAAATATGCAATTTTTGATGCAATTCTACAGCCTACACAGGACAGGACTATGACAAAGGGATTAATAGACTATTTGATTGATCTTTGCAGGGAATATCACCTTATTTTTGTATGATATCTAGCTTCTCTTTGACAGTGAAGGACAAAGGATGAAATTAAAAAAAATGTGGCTACTCAACAAATGTGAAGGATACATAAATAGATAGATAGATAGATAGATAGATAGATAGATAGATAGATAGATAGGTGGATAGAAGACATAACAGCAGTATACAATTATATTGTGATGTTTTGGCAGGTCATATATGGTTGTGTTGCTAGCAGGATAGTGGAAACAAAGAGGTATAAGTCCTTGAACATGTAATTATGTTGACTTCAAACAAAGTTAGGCAATATAATTGGTCAGCCTGTCATTACCAAAATCCTACATGCCCATTTTTACTTTAATTTTGCATTGCAAAACAATTTGCAACATAAAGCCTTACTTTCTTTTATGGTCAAGAACTGAATTATGGATGGATTATTTGTAAGGTCTTTTAACATCTTTCATAGCCATATAGAGTAATTAATAATTTAGTGCAACTGTACTACTATGTTTGGGCACTAAACTGATATGCAGACATTATTTTTGCATAATATTTATAAAGCTTTGTTGCTACACATGCCATCAGGTTCATTACTAGTACTTTTAGCCTGATCCTCTTTGGAATATTAAAAAAAATAAAAATAAACACTAATCTCTAAAGGATATTATCTTTAAAATATTTTTGTAAAGGATAAAAACTCACAATATTTTAGAATATTAATGTAAACACTAATATAGTTATATTATTTTCTGCTGATCTATTTGACAATGACATACTTATTAATTTTATCTTTTAAAGCTTTCTCTATTTTTTATTTTAAGTTATTTCTTTTACTGTGTTTGTTAGACTTGCGCACAGCAAATAAACTTGGTCTGTCCAAATCAATTCAACAGAAAATAAAATAAATGCAATTAGTTTGAGTCCGAAATTTGTTCATATGGTGTTTTGATTCAGAAAAATTTGATTCATATAATAATAATAAAACATATTTAGATGACCCAAAAGTGTTTGAAATGGGCCAATCGGTGTACTGCAAAACCTAATTATGTATATGTTTTGCAGTACATCAAGAGAGACGATGTAACCAATAGAGCAAAAAAGATTGGGAGCAGTAAAAAATACAAATATCTATATTTCTATATTGTATAATTCTATCTCTATTTTATTTTTTATTTAAAAAAAAAATAAAAAAATTCTGCTCTTCCATTTCTCACTTGATCTGTGAATAAAATCAACATTTACTGGCTGTACCCTAATCATCAACTATCTTTTTTTCCATTGAACATCTTTTTTTTTTTGTGCCCTGAACTCCCAATCATAAAATAAATTAAATGGCTCATCCATTGTCTGTTACATTTGCTTTGTGATTCATCCATATGTCATTCTGAAGTTCAGAATTTCAGATGAATCGCAGTGTGGGAGAAACCCAGTGCACAGTTTTATATATCGAATGGGCTTCAGTATTGGAGACCTTTGGTGGCATTTACAAGTCACGGGCGAGCCCAAGATGGCTGACTACCCGGAAGCCTACTCTGACCTTTCAGATCTGCTAATCCTGACAGAACCCCTGTAACTACAGCAGTACTAAAAGAACTACTGGTGGATTTACAAAAGAACATGCTCACCAATGTGGCAAAACTGCGAGCCAACCTTCAGGGCCTGACATGCCGGATTGATACAGTGGAGGCCACCTCTGGAGAACATTCCCAGCAACTGGCTTCCATGCAGCAGATGATAAAGGGTCTTCAACCACTATAGGGCAAACACTGCTCCCTAATTTGCCAATCTTTTATGAAAAAAATTTAAAGAATGAATGTGTTGCATCAGAATCCATTTACTTCCACATAATGAGCTGGGTCAGATACATTGAAGGCTGTTTCATAATCAGGGAAGACATCAAAGGAACACTCTAGCATTAAAAATAAATGTATGCATTTTAACATAAGGGACTTAATTTTTGTCTCTGCAGTACACCAATGTGATGGCTCTCATAAGCAATGAGATGCTTTAGCAAAGTTTGGCATCACTATGCTGTATTAAATCTGTGTAGGTGTGATGTGTGTTGCTCTGTCTGGCTCTGTCTGGCTTTCAGTGAGGAATGTGTGTGGATGTTTATGGTTTGCTATTACTGGTGTATCTTGCTTTGTGTGGATATCAGTGAGGGATGTGTATGTCGGTGTGTGGTTATAAACATGTTTTGTGTGTGGTGATGTTATGTTTACAGCCTCCCTACAATTTACAATAAATGTTTAAAAAAATATATACATGTTGTTTTTGCATGCCTTATCCAGATTACACTTGGACAGATTGGCTATGCTCCATATTCCATGGTCCAGTGGGGTCAGGTCGGCTCTGTAGGTGTCAGAAGGGAGAGACATGTGGTCTACCTGTACGGTAGGTGCAGACCACTTTAAATGCTCCTTCCAGTCCAGGGCTGCAAGTGAGCATTTACACAAATCTAAACAGCCAGATTTCTTGTAGCTATCAGGGCACATTGCCATTCTGGGAGATATTCCCATCTAACAGCTAACTTATGCAGCAACATTGTGCTCTGTGAGACCCTGCACTCCAGCAGCATTACAGAGTAGATAGACAAGCATGGCAGACCCCATACACATATCTCTGCTATTGTATAAATAACGTTTGTTTTTCACTTTGCCATATTTGTTGGAAAGTTATTTGTAGACAGTATCTGGAGAGGCTGAGAATTGGCTTTAATATATTTTTGTATTGTGTTTGGGGCACAATCACACACTTGTTTAATATGAGTTATGTTAAATGTGCACATTTTCATTTTTTTCAGCATGATGACGTAGAATGTGCGGACATGTGGGCGGGACGTGAGTCCGTGAGGAAGAAAGGATAGGTGCAGAATCCCCTAGTCTAATAAGAAAGAGTTATTGAAGGCTGCTGAACTTTTTCTTCAAGAAAATGATAATAAGGCTGTTTCAGATTTAACCCTATGGTGCAAGTTGAAATGTTTCCTTAGGGGTTATTTGAATAAACAAGAAATCTATATGAAACAAAAGCAAGGTAAAACATTAGCAGATCTTTTTTTTCCACTTGCCGATCTGGAGAGAACAAACAAGCTACTTCCTTCTCCTGAAATATGGAGAGAGATAATAATTATTCAACTAGAGATTAAGAACACACTAAAAAAACAAATTAGCTATACATTAACACGTCTTTAACCAAGATGGTATTACTCAAATAACAGGGCGTGTAGAGCATTAACAAATAAATTAAAAGCCCAGGATCAGAGAAATAGAATCAAACAAATAACATATGAGGGTGTGGCTTGTCTATCTCCTCTCCATATCACAAGGCTTATATAATTTACCCAAATCCAATAAAACCGATTCGGATATGGAAGATTTCTTAAAATCTTCAAATCTTTCAGTATTATCTACAGAAAAAAGAAATATACTTAATAAACCTCTCACTCAGCTAGAGATTATTAACGCAATAAAAGAAATGAAGTGGGGGGGGGAAGTGTCTCGTATTCACCCGCTTATAAAAATGTGGTTAATGACATTTACTGTCCACACAGGAAATGTTGTGCCGAGCAGCAACCAAATCCACAGAAGGGTTAATGCTGAGCAGCAATTATGCAAATGAGAACCTGGTAACTGCCTTTGGGGTCAAAGGCCGGTTACAGCCTATCAGACCTAGGGGAGGGGTATTTAGGCCCAGTTCTCATCCTGCTCAGTGCCCTGTCGTGGTTTCCCTTGTTATTGATTCTGGTTATTTGACTTTGGCATTGTTTTTGACTTCCCTGTTTTCTGGTATCCCTGACTCCTGACTTTTCCTTATCGTTGTGTCTCTTTCTGTATCCCTTGACCTCGGCTATTCCTGACTATTCTTTGGTACGCTAGTCCGGCCATTCTAAGGTCCGGTAAACGTTACCTATCATTTCTCTGTGTTACACAATTCTACGTGCTGGATCATTCTGTAATCCTGACAGGAAGGCGCCAGGCCCAGATGGCTTCACAGCTCTTTTTTTTACCAAACCTTGCAAACTAGGATTACCCCTCTGTTGGAACACGTGTATGGTGCCATAGATGGATCAAATGGATTTCCTCAAGAAGTGCTCAAAGCCACTATTTCATCCCACTAAGGTAACCAATTATAGACCAATCTCGCTAATTAACCTGGACATAAAAATAAACTCTAAAATTTTGTCACAGAGATTAAACTTAGCTATCTTAGACTTGATACATCCTGATCAAGTTGACTTCATAATAAGCAGATCAGGGGAGGATAACACCCGCAGAGTCATTAATATCATTGAGGAAATTCGCCATAAGAAAACTCCATCTATTATAATGGACTTAGACGCCGAAAAGGTGTTTGATAGAGCAAATTGGAGATTTATGGATCAGACTCTGCGGGTGTTTGGACTTGTAGGCCCATTTTCTGAAAGGACTATGGCACTATACGTGCCTCCCAGCGCAAGGATTACTTGTCCTTTCTTTAATTCTTTGAATTTGAAGATTCAAAATTGTACCCGTCAGGGATGCCCACTAGCCCCCCTTCTTTATGTTCTTACAGTGGAAACATTGGCGGCCCTTTTAAGAAACACAATTAAAGTAGTTATGGTTGGATGACAAGATCACCTGGCATCCCTTTATGCAGATGATATTCTTTTAACAATATCCTTTCCAGAACTTTTCCAGAAGTTCTAAGAATACTATAGACATTTATCCTATTTTCTTATTATAAACTCAATTTCTCAAAAAATCTAATTATGTCCTTTTATATTTCTAATCCTAATTATTTATCTTTAAAAGAAAGTAATGAAATATTCAATTGGCCTAACAAAGAAAATAAATATTTAGGAATTAAACTCTGCTCGGATTCAAAGTCCACGATGTATAAAAACTATGTGGAATTGATGAAAGATCTTAGGGAGACAGTAGATCGATGAAGGGGTCTAGAGAACACTTGGCTCTGACGATTAGATATACTTAAATCATATTTGGTCACAAAAATGTTATATCTTTATAAGACTTTTCCGATTCCAGTTCCATCTAGCATAATAAAGGAAATGGAAATTATTTTATCCTCATATGTGTGGAGTGCTAAAAAACCAAGGGTACCTGGTCAGGTTCTCAAAAGAATATAAACTCAGGAGGATTGGGATATCCAGATCCACAAAAAAAAAAAAAAAAAAAAAACATGCATGCTCTCTCATCTAATTATGTTAAATATTAAAAGAAATACAAATCTGGGATGGAACAATCTAGAAAGGACCAAATGTTGAGGTATTGATCCTTATTCTCTCCTCTGGCTGGACTATAAACATTTTAGACAACTCAAAATAACGAATCAAATAATATCAGGATTGCTGATATTTTTTTTTTATTCTTTTATTGTCGGAAAAAGAGTCAACACAGACCAATAGCGGGTACACATACAGGCAATAGCAGTACAGGTGCCAGGTAGACAATCCCCATCCTTGGAGTTATCAAGTTGTAGAAACATACATATGTATACAATCCCCATAGATCAGATGGTGGAATAAATCTTCTGGGTTTCGCTCCATATGTGTCAGGATCGGGACAGGGATCCAACACGCAGAGTACAAACAGTAGCCAGATACGTATACCGGACCTTAGAATGGCCGGACTAACGTAAGTAGTACAGTATAGAATGGTCAAAGACAAGCCGAGGTCGAGGGTAACAGAAGACAGGTAAGCGAGAGACAAGCCGAATCAAGGGTAACAGAGATAAGCAGAGTAAGGTAAACAAGCCGGGTCAAAACCAAAAGGGATAATAGAATACACAAGCACTGAGTGACTAGAACAAGCTAGAACCACGACAGGGCAATGAGCTAATGAAAGAAGCTCTGTTAAATACCCTGTTCAGAGCAGTAACCACGCCTCCGAGGCATCCTGATTGGTCCTGCAGCAATTGACTGACAGGTCGTTCCGGGGGAGTGTCCTGATGACTACTTCCTGCCATGATGCTGTAAAAGGCAGTCACTCCCTCGCGGCCGGCCTAGCATGACCGGATAGACCGCGGGGAAGGGAGCCATCAGACCGTCTGGATGGAGGAACAGCTAAGTCTCTACCTCTTTCGGAGGTAGAGACCACAGGTACCCTGACAGTACCCCCCCTCTCAGATACGCCCACCGGGCGGAATGAACCGGGACGAGATGGGAAGCGAGAGTGATACGCCCTGCGGAGACGGGGAGCATGAACATCCTCCTGAGGTACCCAACTCCTCTCCTCAGGACCATATCCCTTCCAATCAACCAGATATTGTACTCTCCCCCGGGAGATTCGAGAATCAATAATAGAGTTAACCTCATACTCCTCCTGACCCTCCACCTGAACGGAGCGAGGAGGGGCTATTGTGGAGGAAAATCTGTTACATATGAGTGGTTTCAGCAATGAAACGTGAAACGAGTTCGGGATGCGTAAGGTATTAGGAAGTGCTAAACGATACGCAACTGGATTGATACGGGTCAGCACCCTGTAGGGTCCAATATAACGAGGAGCGAACTTCATGGAGGGCACTTTTAAACGGATGTTCCTCGTGCTCAGCCATACCCTATCACCTGGAACAAAGACCGGAGCCGCCCTTCTACGTTTATCAGCGTGTTTCTTGACCAACATAGAGTTGTGCACAAGGATTTGTCGAGTTTGATCCCACAACTTCCTCAAATTGGCAACATGAACATCAACCGACGGCACCCCCTGGGAAGGAGAATCCGAAGGAAGAATAGACGGATGAAAACCATAATTCATGAAGAAGGGGCTTGAATGAGTAGAATCACAAACGAGATTGTTGTGTGCAAACTCCGCCCAAGGAATCAAACCGACCCAATCATCCTGGTGTTCAGAAACAAAGCATCGTAAATATTGTTCAATTTTCTGGTTGGTACGTTCAGCAGCTCCGTTAGACTGAGGATGATAGGCAGAAGAAAAGTTTAATTTAATACCAAGTTGAGAGCAGAAGGACCTCCAAAAGCGGGAAACAAATTGGGAGCCTCTGTCCGATACAATTTGAGAGGGTATCCCATGTAGGCGAAAAATCTCCTTAGCGAATATCTCTGCCAATTCGGGAGAAGACGGGAGTTTAGGCAGGGGAATGAAGTGTGCCATCTTAGTAAACCTGTCAACCACGGTGAGGATAACAGTCTGTCTTTTAGAGATAGGTAGATCGACAATAAAGTCCATGGCCAAACAGGACCATGGTTTTTCTGGAACCTCCAAGGGGTGCAGGAATCCACATGGAAGCGTATGGGGTTGTTTGGTTTTAGTACAAACTTCACATGCAGCGATGAACTCCTCAATATCCCTCCGTAAAGCAGGCCACCAGAAGTCCTTAGGGATCAACGCGTAAGTTTTGCGAATACCAGGATGTCCCGCCATCTTGCTATTATGTAAACACTGTAAAAGTTCCAGTTGAAGAGCAGGAGGAACGAAATGACGGCCCGCGGGAGTCTGTTTAGGTGCTAGATGTTGCAACTTAATGATCTCGGCCAGTAATGGAGAATGAATCCTGAGATTCGTATTAGCAATGATATTGCATTTCGGAACTATAGAAGAAAGAACTGCTTCAGGTACAGTAGAAGGTTCATATTGGCGAGATAATGCATCGGCTTTAGAGTTTTTAGAACCAGGTCTGTAAGTCAGTACATAATTGAAGTGAGTCAGGAATAAGGACCAACGAGCTTGTCTAGAGGATAAGCGCTTAGCCTCCCCAATATAGGACAAGTTTTTGTGGTCGTAATAGGGTGTAGGGTCCCCTCCAACAAATGTCTCCACTCCTTTAAGGCTTTAATGACTGCTAACAGTTCCCTTTCCCCGATGTCATATCTGCTCTCAGGCCCAGAAAATTTCTTAGAGAAGAAACCACAAGGGTGTAACGGTTTATCCACCCCTAACCTTTGAGACAGAACAGCCCCAACTGCTGTCTCAGAGGCATCGACCTCGAGCAAGAAAGGCAGAGTCGTATCAGGATGGACTAGAATGGGAGCCGAGGCAAAAAGTTCCTTGAGAGTCTTGAAAGCACCAAGAGCCTCCTTAGACCAGAACTTAGTATCAGCCCCTTGTTTGGTCATATTGGTAATAGGCGCAATGATAGAGGAGTATCCTTTAATGAAGCGCCTATAGTAGTTGGAAAAACCAATAAACCTTTGGATAGCCTTGAGTCCTTTGGGCAAGGGCCAGTCTAGAATAGATTGGAGTTTTACAGGATCCATTTTAAAACCTTCCCCAGAAATCACGTATCCAAGAAAGTCTACCTGAGACTGATCAAAACTGCACTTCTCCAATTTGCAATATAGACCATGTTGCAGCAGCTTGTGTAATACCTTTCTGACCTGTCTATGGTGAGTCTCAATCTCCTTAGAGTGTATTAGTATGTCGTCCAGGTAAACAATAACACAATCGTGCTGAAACTCCCTAAGTACCTCATTAATCAAATCTTGAAATACTGCAGGAGCATTGCATAGTCCAAATGGCATAACAGTGTATTCGTAATGGCCATACCGGGTATTGAATGCCGTCATCCACTCGTGACCTTGCTGGATTCTCACCAAATTGTAAGCCCCTCTGAGTTCTAACTTGATGAAGATTTTGGAGCCCTTAAGACGATCAAATAACTCGGTAATCAGTGGGATAGGATAGGCATTTCTGACAGTTATTTTATTCAAGCCTCGGTAATCGATACAAGGTCTCAGCGTGCCATCCTTCTTCTTAATGAAAAAGAACCCAGCCCCGGCCGGAGAAGAAGACCTCCTGATGAATCCCTTTTCTAAATTCTCCCGAATATACTCCTCTAGAACCGAGTTTTCCTGAACAGACAAAGGATATACATGGCCCCTCGGAGGCATAGTGCCGGGTAGAAGCTTAATCTTACAGTCAAATGACCTGTGTGGAGGCAAAGAATCGGCATTCTTCTTGTCAAACACTGCCCTTAAGTCTAGGTAAAGGTCTGGTATTTGTCTTTCTGTGGACTGAGTAGGATTCTCCGGTATGTTAATATTAGCTAATGGAGAAACCTTGCACAAACACCGATCCTGGCAGCCCTGGCCCCACGAGAGTATCTCTCCTAACTCCCAATCGATAATAGAGTTATGTTTTTTCAACCATGGGTACCCCAGAACTATGGGAACGGAAGGAGACGAAATGAGCATAATAGATAAATTCTCCACGTGTAGGATACCAACATTTAAATCAATAGGTATGGTCTCACGAAAGATAACAGGGTCTAGTAGTGGTCTACCATCTATGGTCTCAACGGCCAAAGGTGTCTCCGTTAGCTGGGATGGGAAATTGTTCTTACTAGCAAAGGCTTGGTCGATAAAATTCTCAGCAGCACCGGAATCTATCAATGCCATAGCCCTTACTACTTCCTTCCCCCAAGTTAAGGAAACTGGTAGCAGAAGCCTGTGATCTTTATAATTAGGAGTAGAGGACAAAATAGAAACACCCAAGGCCTGTCCTCTAGAGAGACTTAGGTGCGAGCGTTTCCCGGGCGGTTAGAGCAGTTTGAGAGTAAATGACCCTTGGCTCCACAATACATACACAAACCCTCTCTTCTCCTGTGCTGTCTTTCCTCCTCAGAGAGGCGGGTATACCCTATCTGCATAGGTTCAGTAAGCAAAGATTTCGTGGAGTCAGGACTTGGAAAAGCGGGAGCTAACCTAAAAGAAGGTCTCTGGTTCCTCTCTCGAGTGTTCTGTCTCTCTCTTAGACGTTCATCTATACGAGAGATGAACGAAATTAAATCCTCTAAATTCTCAGGGAGTTCTCTGGTAGCAACCTCATCAAGGATTACATCAGATAGGCCATTCAAAAATACATCCATACGCCTGCTCATTCCACTTGATTTCTGCCGCCAGAGACCTGAACTCTAGTGCATAATCCACCAGTGTTCGGTTCTCCTGTCTCAGGCGCAACAGTAATCTGGCTGCATTAACCTTTCTACCTGGAGGGTCAAATGTTCTTCTAAAAGCAGCTACAAATGCGTTATAGTTATAAACTAATGGGTTATCGTTCTCCCATAGTGGGTTGGCCCATCTCAGAGCTTTCTCAATGAGTAGGGTGATAATAAATCCTACTTTTGCCCTATCTGTAGGATAAGAGCAAGGTTGCAATTCAAAGTGGATACTAATTTGGTTTAAAAAACCACGACACTTCTCAGGAGCCCCACCATAGCGTACTGGGGGGTAATGCGAGAAGAAGCACCCACTGTGGCTACCTCTAGACCTGAACCGACAGGAGTAACAGGGGTATTACGTATCACCTCTGGTGAGTTATTGGCACAAGCTAATAGAGCCTGTAGCGCAAGCGCCATCTGATCCATTCTGTGATCCATGGCTTCAAACCTAGGATCAGGAGCAGCCAGCTGACTGTTTGTACTTGCAGGATCCATTGGCCCTGTCGTAATGTCAGGATCGGGACAGGGATCCAACACGCAGAGTACAAACAGTAGCCAGATACGTATACCGGACCTTAGAATGGCCGGACTAACGTAAGTAGTACAGTATAGAATGGTCAAAGACAAGCCGAGGTCGAGGGTAACAGAAGACAGGTAAGCGAGAGACAAGCCGAATCAAGGGTAACAGAGATAAGCAGAGTAAGGTAAACAAGCCGGGTCAAAAGCAAAAGGGATAATAGAATACACAAGCACTGAGTGACTAGAACAAGCTAGAACCACGACAGGGCAATGAGCGAAATACCCTGTTAAATACCCTGTTCAGAGCAGTAACCACGCCTCCGAGGCGTCCTGATTGGTCCTGCAGCAATTGACTGACAGGTCGTTCCGGGGGAGTGTCCTGATGACTACTTCCTGCCTAGATGCTGTAAAAGGCAGTCACTCCCTCGCGGCCGGCCTAGCATGACCGGATAGACCGCGGGGAAGGGAGCCATCAGACCGTCTGGATGGAGGAACAGCTAAGTCTCTACCTCTTTCGGAGGTAGAGACCACAGGTACGCTGACAATATGTTCCAAGCTTCTATTTGGTTATGGTTTCTATTTGAGCTCATGTGGACCATCCTTGCATATGAACCACTAAGGGACACCTGTCATTTTACTTCCTCTTGTGTGGGGGCGGATGTTGACTTTCAACCCCTGGCTATCAAAAGGTTTGCTGCTATCAGTATGTGGAAGGTTAGTAACCTTTGATGTGCAGTGAGAGTGTCTAGGATCATAAACAATAGAAAGTACTCCACCAAAGCATGAACCGGCCCCTCTACCACTTCTGCAATCCTATCCGCAATCATTTCCCAGTACGGTTTGAGTACTGAGCATCCCCACCAAGTGTGTAGCATAGTGCCTCTAGTGGAGCTGCATCTCCAGCACGTATCTGTCACTGTGCTGTACATGTGAGTAAGGTTAACTGGCACTAAGTACCATCTGGACATAATCTTCCTGATTAGTTCAAGATGAGAGATACAGTATGTGCTCTTTTTATGAATTTTGAATGACAAGGCCCATTTTCCCAGAGGTATAGTGTGGCCTACATCTTTTTCCCATTCTCTAGTATAGCTTGGTAGTGGGTTGATTGTGTCAAATGTCAGGGTGTCATAATATACAGAGATCAGTTTCTTTTTCGGTACCACACTAGCACACATTTATCAGGGTAGCCAGGGATATCGGAGACCAGATAAAGAATTTATCTTTATGGTTGTCCCAGGAGTGGAGCATAGCTCTCGTGGTGGCAACATAAGGGGTGTGAGCGGCCTGGATGCCTTCAGCAGCCAGAGTAGTGAGTGGATTTCCTCCTCTATCGTCCATTATGATTCTATATGGACCCACTGGAGGGCATTTTGTGTATCATGGGAGCATATTGCTTGCCCTATCATTGAGGCATAATAGTACAGCCTGATGTCTGGGCTTCCCACCCCGCCTTTGGGGATCAGTCTCATTGATGTGCATTTGGGGATATGGGATCTTTGTTTGCCTGTGATGAATCTGTTTATGTCCTTCTCTAGGGCTGACAAATATGAGGGTGGAATTGTGATGGGGAGAGATCTAAACAGGAATTGCAATTTCAGGAGTAGCATCCTTTTAGTAGCGGCGATACGAGCCATCCAGGACATAAATTTGCTCTTCCACCTATTAATGGTGGAACGAGGCACCCGTGCTAGTTTAATATAATTTGGCATGAAAAGGTCAGTAAGATTTTTTGTAATTCTAATCCCCAAGTACACCAGGAAGTCCTCCCTCTAGTCAAACGGGAACTGTTGTTTTAGTGCTCAGACAGTCTCTGTTTGCAAAAGTATAGGTATTGCTTGCGTTTTGGTCTCAATAAGTTTCTAATAGGAGAACTTACTGTAATCGTGTAGGATTTTAGTCACCCCTGGCAGGGAAACTTGGGGGTTTGTAAGTGTGAGGAGGACATCATGTCACGATTTGGGGAACCCAACACGCTAACACACACACGGGGACACACACAGAAAGTGTGCAGTACCGGACCTTAGAGTGGCCGGGCTAAGCACACACAGAATAGTCAGGAGACAAGCCGAGTAAGGGGAACCAGAAAACAGAATAACGAGAAACAAGCCGAGGTCAAAGGGTAGGAGAAAGTCACAAAGTCAGTATAACAAGCCAGGAAGTACGTAACCAGAAAGCACACGTTCAGTATCAATACTCTAAAGCAAAGACCACAACAGGGCACTGAGAGACAGGAAAGGTAAGTATAAATATCCTTGCCTTAATTCTGATTGGATAACTTCCAATCAGAATTAACAAACACACGTGGGGGGTATCTATACCCCCCACTGTGATTGTTGCACTGTAGCTTTAACGCTGGGTCACGTGAGCGACCCCGGCGTACTGATATAGGTGCCGGCTCCCAGCGTGCAGCGTTAGACATGCTGCCGCTGGGAGGAGGAGGAGAGGACGCGATCGGCGTGTCAAGAGGAGAGGACGCCGCTCGCCGACCGGTAAGAGGAGGGGGGACCGCGGGCAGCAACGGACCGAGGGTGAGTGCTGCGAGAGGATTGCAGCTTCCCCTCACCGCTGCCCGCGGAGCCCTGACATAACCCCCTCCTCGAGGACCGCCCGGAGGGCGGGAAGCCGAAGGCTTCAAAGGAAACCACGCATGAAAGGAGCGGATCAAAGAGGGTGCGTCCAAGTCAGAGACAGAAACCCACGACCGCTCTTCAGGGCCGTAACCCTTCCAATCAACCAGATACTGCAACCGACCTCGAGAGAAACGAGAATCAAGGAGAGCCACCTCATATACGTCACTAGAGAACACGCGGAGGGCATCGGAACGCCTGAGAGACCCAGAGAACCGATTACAGAGCAAGGGCTTCAAAAGGGAGGTGTGAAAGATGTTAGGTATATGCATGGAAGGGGGCAAGGACAGGGAGTAGGACACAGGATTCACCCTACGCAACACCTTATAGGGACCAAGGAACTTGGGCGCGAACTTCATCGAGGGAACCCTAAGGTGGAGATTCCTAGAGGACAACCAAACCCTATCACCCGGAGCATAAGAAGGAGCCGCACACCTACGACAGTCAGCAAATCTCTTTTGAGTAGCAGCAGCACGACAAAGAGCAGCATGGACCTGATCCCACATCTTCCGTAAGGAGGCGAGGTGCTCGTCCAAAGCGGGCATTCCATTGTCGGAGAACACACCGGGAAGGACAGCCGGTTGGAACCCATAAGCCACCATAAAAGGACTTACGCCAGTAGAAGAATGAGACACAGTGTTCCTGGCAAACTCAGCCCAGGGAAGGAAATGGGACCAGTTGTCCTGGTGTGCATTCGTGAAACAGCATAAATACAACTCCACAGACTGATTTGCTCGTTTGGCAGCTCCATTAGATTGCGGATGATAGGAGGAAGTAAACGATAAGGAGACCCCCATCTCAGCACAAAAGCCCCTCCAAAACCGAGAGACAAACTGAGGGCCCCTGTCAGATACGATATCTTGTGGTATACCATGCAAGCGGAACACTTCTTTGGCAAACACCTGAGCCAACTGAACCGCAGAAGGTAGCTTCTTAAGCGGAATGAAGTGCGCCATTTTGGACAACCTATCAGTTACAGTCAAAATTACTGTCTGTCCATCAGATGAAGGAAGATCCACAATAAAGTCCATGAATAAGTGTGTCCACGGTTTCTTGGGTACAGATAGGGGCATAAGGAGTCCCAGAGGTTTAACATTAGGGGACTTACACTGTGTACAGACACGGCAAGCCTGCACATAATCTACCACGTCTTTTTTGAGTGAGGGCCACCAAAACTGTTGGAGGAGACCCTTGTAAGTCTTGGTAACCCCTGGATGACCAGCCGTTTTGGCTGTGTGAAATAAAGTTAACAACTTCTTTCTGTCTTTTACTTTCACATATAGCTTACCAATACGAGTCTCAGAGGGTGCTTGGGATTGGTATGACTTGATACCATCAAGAAAAAGAGACGAAATAACCAAACGGGTAGTAGCTATTATATTAGTTGTGGGTACAATGGGCTCAGGAGTGGAGGTAATAGAATCTACAGGTTCGTACTGGCGGGAGATAGCATCAGCCTTGACATTTCAATTTCCAGGCCTGTATGTGATTATGTACTGAAACCGTGAGAGAAATAAAGACCATCTAGCCTGACGAGAGGATAACCTCTTAGCATCTGCGATATAGGATAGATTTTTATGATCGGTTATAACCAGAATCTTATGTCTAGCTCCTTCTAACAAGTACCTCCATTCTTTAAATGCCATCACTATAGCTAATAATTCCCTGTTCCCGACGTCGTAATTTTTTTCAGACTCTGACAAGCATTTAGAAAAGTAACCACAGGGAAGGAGGGGTTCGTCATACGATTGTCTTTGTGACAACACTGCTCCTATACCTGATTCAGAGGCGTCGACTTCCAGTACAAAGGGAAGGGAAGGATCAGGATGGTGTAACACAGGGGCAGTGGCAAATGCCTTTTTAAGAGTCTCGAAGGCCACAATAGCATTAGGATTACAAACCCTGGGGTGTAAACCCTTTTTTTTCAGTTTAGTTATAGGGGAAATAATGGAGGAGAAGTTTTTAACAAACTTTCTATAATAATTGGCAAACCCTATAAATCGCTGTATTGCCTTAAGTCCTTGGGGAAGGGGCCAGGACAGTATAGCTTCCAATTTAGAAGGATCCATGCTGAATCCTTGTTCAGAAATAGCATAACCCAGGAATTGTACAGAAGTTTGGTCGAATAAGCATTTTTCTAATTTACAATAAAGACCGTTCTGCAACAACCTCTTAAGCACCTTCCTAACATGAGTATGATGTGTCTTCAAATCCGGAGAATATACAAGTATGTCATCAAGGTAGACTATGGCACAGACATGCAGTAGATCTCTAAGGACATCGTTTCTGAGATCCTGAAATACGGCAGGAGCATTACACAATCCAAAAGGCATGACCAGATACTCGTAATGCCCACTACGTGTATTGAACGCCGTTTTCCATTCATCGTTCTCCTTGATACGAACAAGGTTATAAGCCCCCGTGAGGTCTAGTTTTGTAAAATATCTAGAACCTTTGACATGATCAAACAATTCAGTAATGAGAGGGATCGGATAGGCATTTTTAATCGTTATATTGTTTAGAGCTCTGTAGTCTATACACGGTCTCAAATCGCCCTCCTTTTTTGCCACAAAAAAAGAAACCAGCACCAGCAGGAGAGGAGGACCTTCTAATAAAACCTTTACTTAAGGCTTCCCGTATGTACTCCTCCATGACCTGGTTTTCTTTTTCAGAAAGAGGGTAGACCTTACCCCTAGGAGGCATAGTACACGGTAATAGGTTTATGGCACAGTCATACTCACGGTGTGGGGGTAGCTTATCTGCCTCCCTTTTTTCGAAAACCAAAGCAAGGTCTGCATACACAGAAGGGACAGAAACAGAAAGTGGTTTAGTCGTGGGCACGTTAAGTAAACAAACGGGACGTACATGGGCCATACCGTCTCGTTGACAGGAATCCACACCAGGAGAGTATGTCTAAACAACCCCAATCAAGTACTGGGTTGTGTTTAACTAACCAGGGAAAACCCAGAACGATGGAAGCAGTAGGGGAGTCAATTATCTGGAAGGTTAACCTTTCCTTGTGTAAAGCACCCACAGACATAACTATATCTTGGGTTTCAACGGTCACCAGAGGTCTCTCAAGTGGTCTACCATCTATGGCCTCAACGGCCAAGGGTGTGGCCTTTTGGATCAAAGTCAAGGCTGCGGTTTTGGCAAAGTTCTCATCCATAAGGCTGTCTGCCGCACCTGAATCGATCAAGGCTTTGGTTCTTATAGTGGTTTTATTGACCAAAAGAGAAACTGTAATAAATGGTCTGGAGATGGACACATGAGGGGACAAAGTCATAACACCCGAGGCCGACCCCTCTCTAGGCCTTAGGTGCTGGAGTTTCCCTGTAATTTAGGGCATGTATTACAGTGGTGCCCCCTCTTTCCATAATAAAGACATAACCCCTCCCTTCTACGATACGTTCTTTCAGCCTCAGTTAACCCCGTAGCACCCAATTGCATGGGTTCGGGGGATGGTTGCCTAGGAGCGGGTAACGCTAGTAATGCAGTACTGGGTAGAGCAGGTAACACCCGTGTATCCAGCCGTCTTTGACTACGTCTCTCTCTAATGCGATTATCAATAAGGATTACATAGTCTATAATATCATCTAGAAGGACAGGCAGTTCCCTGGATGCTATTTCATCCAGTATGTAAGCGTCCAAACCCTCCTGAAAGGCTGTTACGAGGGCGTCGTTATTCCAAACCACTTCAGCTGCTAGAGTGCGGAATTCGATAGTATAATCCGCTACAGATCTGTTACCCTGTCGAACCCTAAGCAGAGCTTTGCCAGCAGAGCCAACCCTACCGGGTTGATCAAACGTGCGTTTGAATGCTGACAAAAAATCTGCAAAGGACATAGGAGACATATTTTCCCACATGGGGTTTGCCCATGCTAAAGCTCTCCCGGACAGGTGGTTTATCAAAAAGGCAATTTTGGATCTGTCGGTGGGATAGGAACGTGGATTCATCACCAAATGGATGTCGATTTGATTGAGGAAACCACGACACAATGCTGGGTCACCACTATAGCGCTGTGGCGGTGTCATATGGACTACATGAGCAGGAACGGGTACTGGAGTGGCAATGGGTTCGGGCACAGCAGTAACCGCCTCCTGGACGGCAGGCTGCAAGTGTGCAGTACGAGCCAGTATGGTCTGCAAAGCTTGAGCAAACTGATCCATACGGTGGTCCAAGCCATCCATTCTAGCCTCCTGATTAACTAGGAGCTGTGGTATGTCAGCAGGTTCCATTATGGCCCTGTTGTAATGTCACGATTCGGGGAACCAACACGCTAACACACACACGGGGACACACACAGAAAGTGTGCAGTACCGGACCTTAGAGTGGCCGGGCTAAGCACACACAGAATAGTCAGGAGACAAGCCGAGTAAGGGGAACCAGAAAACAGAATAACGAGAAACAAGCTGAGGTCAAAGGGTAGGAGAAAGTCACAAAGTCAGTATAACAAGCCAGGAAGTACGTAACCAGAAAGCACACGTTCAGTATCAATACTCTAAAGCAAAGACCACAACAGGGCACTGAGAGACAGGAAAGGTAAGTATAAATATCCTTGCCTTAATTCTGATTGGATAACTTCCAATCAGAATTAACAAACACATGTGGGGGGTATCTATACCCCCCACTGTGATTGTTGCACTGTCGCTTTAACGCCGGGTCACGTGAGCGACCCCGGCGTACTGATATAGGTACCGGCTCCCAGCATGCAGTGTTAGACATGCTGCCGCTGGGAGGAGGAGGAGAGGACGCGAGCGGCGTGTCAAGAGGAGAGGACGCCGCTCGCCAACCGGTAAGAGGAGGGGGGACCGCGGGCAGCGATGGACCGAGGGTGAGGGCTGCGAGAGGATTGCAGCCTCCCCTCACTGCTGCCCGCGGAGCCCTGACACATCATCCAGGAAAATGCTCATCTTGTGTTTGGTAGTTTCAATCTGGACCCCATGAATATTTGTGCTGTTTCTGATTGAAATGGCGAGGGGTTCTAAGGTCAGTATATATAGAAGGGGCGAGAGTGGGCACCCCTGCCTTGTTCTGTTAGTAATATTAAAGGGGTTTGATGGAACCCTCTGTAGGTTACTTTCGCTGTCGGCATGCTATAAAGGGCCTTTACCTAGAGAGAAACCTCTCTGGGAAATAACATTTCCTTATGACCACCACCAGGAAATTCCAGCTGAGGGGGTCAAATGCATTCTCTGCGTCGAGAGATAGCATGACCCCTCCTTTCTTAGCTCTGGCCATCGAGTGTACAATGATTATCACTTTGCTCGTATTGTTAGTTCCCTGTCTGCCTTTTGCAAATCTCGTTTTGTTGAGATGAATTAATACTGGGAGTATGGCTTTCATATGGTTTGCAACAATTTTGGCAAATAATTTGGTATTTGAATTGAGTAATGAGATGGGCCTGAAATTCTCATTAAAATTCTAAAACACTGTGTCTGGCCCTTTAAATCCTATGGGAAAGGATCTGCACTTTTGAACTGGCACTTCGGATACAGCCGAAGTGCCGAAGTAGTCAAAGTGGCCATCATTCGACAAACAAACACGTGGCGGCGGCCATTTTAATTCAGTCGAACGCGTTCAGCGGTGTTTGGTCATTGAGTTCATGGAACTGAAATCGGATATGCGATGGCACAAACACCGCTGAACTTCTACCTTCTCTGGAACTTCAACACTTCAAATGGAGTCGAACGGTGTTCGACAATACAAACGCTACATTAACATTGATATTTGCACGATAACGGCCCCCATTCACTAAGGTGAATGGGACTTTCTCGCAAACCACTGGACCAATTCGCATGATTTTTGGATAGGTTTGTCCCCTAAGTATGCTGGTTCTGAAAATGTAATGCTGTTCTGAAATGGGATTGAATGTATAATTTTGGAGTTATAGAAATTGTGTAGAAAGTATATTTTTTGCTTGGAGAATTGAGTTGCTACAGCAATTAACTCAATTGTCTCCCTAGCAGAGGGGAGGAATTTACAGTAATGAATGGGAGTCACCACACAGTATTAAAAACCCTGTTGTATGAGGTCTAGTTTCACAAGTACTTTCCTTAAGAATTCTTTCTGGCAGTCATTAGGTGAGTATATATTGACCACAACATCATGTTAGCTACCATAAAGGTGTATCGACCGTTTCTGACCAAAATTGACACCCCCTCTAGCTTTAGTGTTTGAGGTAGCATGGTACTGGTGCGGAAACTGTTTAATTTGATACCTACATGGGTCGCCCTTCTTGAAGTGTGTCTCCTGGAGGCATTTCAGTTCCTTAATTTCCCTGTACATGGCGTTTAAATGGGGCATTCAGCCCCTTGACATTATGGGAGACTAATCTCATGATTAGCGTGAAAAATTGTGTCATACATCTTAATTAACATACATTTCCCCCACAATACCAGTATTGCAAGTACCCGTCGCACCTTCAAGGAAAAGGTGGAGAAAGTAAAAGTAGAAAAGAAGAAAAGAGCAGAAAATAATACAAAATAGCAATTAGGATATCCAGTCCTTAAAGGACTAGAGCTGGTCGCCCTCCAGCGAAAGAAATCAGGATTTGAATGTGCTGAGTGAATCAACTCAGCACCCATGGGGAAGCAGAGACCTCCTGCTAGGCATGTGCACCACATGAGCCCACTCCACACAGATGTATTGACCGTGTATTGTAATAAACGTTTATCATCACCCGGTGCGGGGATGTCCTGTATAGGAATGTCACAACCCAACTGTGGCTGTAAAGCGAAATTTCAACAGTAAAATATGCACATATGACACAATGATATAGTAACCATTATATTTACAAGGTATTCTCCCCTCGAGTCACCTGCGTCCCTACCATTTTATCGCTCAGCTGTCGCCCCATCAGGGTCAACCATCTGGTGCGACGGAGACTACCGAGTCCCCCCCCACTCAACTTCACAGGGGACTCCACAGCCTCCCTCGCCCATTCCCCCCCAAACATACCCTGTCCCCCACCCAGCCAGGGAAATACCCGCTCCCCCGAGCTTTCAGGAAATATAGCACAATAAGGCATTCTCACATAGATGTTCTTTCTCTACTCCAGAGGGGGAGTAAGCCATCCTCGTGGGGGACACCTGGGTCCACAAGTGTTGAGGTCACAGACGAGATTCCCTGACCCTGCACATGCAGGGCTTGTGCAAATTAATCTGAATTCCTCCACATAAGAGAGAATGATAAATTGCACTGTCACAATGCTAGATAAAGATGTCACGCTCTATTTATCTCCAAATCAGCATCTTCCAGAAAGTTTGTTGAGGCCTCCTCCCAAGCAACCCACCTAGGGTCTGGATAGATCCGAGCTGGTGGCACGTTGGAAAAGTCGCAGGGTAGTGTTCGTCGAGTGTCAGCAATCAAACCAAGTGACATAAATGTGGGCCCACCATTTTTAAAAAAAAATTGCACTACCACGGTGCCTTATAAATAACAGTAATAAGTCTTCATGCTTCCTAGGAACTTACAATTCATTCTGCTGATGGTCAGGATCTCTTTGCCAGCTGCTAAAGGTGTTAGGCCATATCATCCATCATCTAGGTGAGGAGCAGCGTGATCATCACTTCTTCATACGCTTCCATTCGGGAACCAGAGGTCTTGGAGAGGTGTCCCGTGCAGTGCCCTCAAACAGAACATCCCATTTGTGTAGTAGGCCAATGCCCTCTTCCTGTGACAGCGAGATGTCCGCAATATCTGGATGGATGCGTATTCGACAGGCAGGTCTTTTGTTATCCTGCTGGCTTTTAAAATCATCTCTTTAGTGTGGTGGTAGTGGGCCCTGAGCAGCATGTCTGTAGGTGCCACGGCCGGTGCAGCTCTGGCTTTCGACATTCTGTGGATCCTGTCCAGCAGAAACATCTCTGATGGAATGTCTAGACAGAGTGCATGGAACATGGTGGTAGCATTTGTTACAAGGTCCCCCACAGCTATGGACTCTGGTATACCGCATACTCTCAGATTGTTCCTGAGCGAGCGGTCCTCTATGTCGGTGAGTTTCAGCTTATGCCAGTTTCTCTACTATTTGTTTCAGTGAGCCAGTCAGGGAGTTGTGCGCTGCCGCATAGTCGTGCATTTTGGATTCAAGGTGGGCCGTTCGGACCTCCAAGTTCTTGGAGTTCTTGTTGCACTTTTTTAATGGAGGAATGGAACTTTGCAATAAGTTGTGCAGATTGTATGTCCAGCATTTTCTGCAGGATCGCAGGGGTAAGTGTACTTTTTAAACTTGTCTTGCCTTTGTGGGCTGTAGTCTCGACTGTCTCCTGAGCCCCGGTCGCCATCTTGCAGGCCCTCCTGGGACAGTTGCAGTTTTGACTGCGATTTTGCAGCAAAAAAGGAGGATTTGTCCCCTTGTCTCTTGCCTTTATGGTGGGACATATTGTCAGACCCTGTTGGGCTCGTAAGGCTAACATTGCACCGGGTGATTGCTCTTTTTTTCGATCCGCCGACATGGAGCTCAGCACTCACATGGCTGTATCCTTCGGCATCGGCTCCCCTTCACCCGCTCCACCCCCCCCCCCCCCCCCCGATGATTTGATTTTTTTAATTCAGAAAGAGGGTTGAAAAGGGACGAACGGTAAATTTGATCACCAGAACTAGTCCTATTTTTTCTCTTCCAATGTATATATAAAACATAGATATTTCACAATTGCAGAATTATGATATAAAAATAATTTCAGATCTTTATGAAAGTGATTCCTTAAAATCTTTCTCTAATTTGCAGGAAAGGTACAGTCTCCCAGTCTCCCTTCTCGAGAAATATTTAAATATATTAGGATTGAACATTTTTTTTACTTTAGATCTAACAAGTCATCCAGAAACAATAGAAATTCTTCATACTACAAAACTTAACTCAAAACAATTGCTATAATTGGCAACATTTTAAATAAGAGAACTATCTTAAATAAATCTAAAACTGTATATAGTTGGGAGAGAGATTGTGCTTTTACTGCTTCCCTAGAGATCTGAAACAGTGCCTGGTGACTCATGAGAGCCGCCATGCATTGTATCAATCTACATGAACAATACAGAGATAGTATATGGTTCCCATACGTCTTGCAAAGTTTGATTCAAATTCATATAATTTGTGCTGGTGCTGCCAAAACTATCCAGGCACACAAATCCACATTTGGTGGCAATGCCCGAGATTGGCTCCTATCAAACAATTTGTAGAACAGTTGATAGCTCTCTTCTCATTAGAATATACCCTTATGCCACAAACATTTTTATTTCACATCGATCTACCTGCTACAGGAAGATATGATAGATACTTTTGTGTTAATATCTTTGCAGCAGTGACAATGTGTCTAGCTAGACATTGGATAAATACAACCACTCCATTAGGGAGTGAAATAAATACTCAAATAAATTTCCAGAGAGAGGCATCAAAACTATTCTTTGATAAAGAAACAAAGACTTTAAGTATATACCAAAAAAAAATGGGATGTTTGGATTACCCGTTATTCTCAAAACAACAGCACATGGAGAGACAAAACAAAATAAGAACAGCCAGGTGCAAACCATATAAGCGCTCCCTCAAGTGCTTTAAATATTCAAATGTATATAGAATATAGAAGGCACACCATAACAATCTCAAAAAATATTTACATTTTATTATGTACAAAAAAGTACCAGAATGAAAACATATAAGAAAAAATGAATATAAACAAAGTAACAGAAGTAAAGGCAGATACAATAAAATAATAGTAATAAATTACCACAAAAATCCTTACAAGCCTCAGACAGAAACACGAGTCACCAAACCCCCCAACGTTTGATAAAGGCAGCCAGTTGGTGCCGTTACTGGCTATGGGGGAGATAGTGTATAATAAGCACAGGTTACTGGCTATGGGGGGATAATGTATAATAAACACAGGTTACTGGCTATGAGAGGATAATGTATAATAAACACAGGTTACTGGCTATGGGAGGATAATGTATAATAAACACAGGTTACTGGCTACGGGGAGGATAATGTATAATAAACACAGGTTACTGGCTATGGGAGGATAATGTATAATAAGCACAGGTTACTGGCTATGGGGGATAATGTATAATAAACACAGGTTACTGGCTATGGGGGGTATAATGTATAATAAACACAGGTTACTGGCTATGGGGGATAATGTATAATAAACACAGGTTACTTACACAGGTTAGAATAAAAAAAAAAGAATGCAGCTTTAGAATTAATCTAAATTGTATGCTGTCTAGGAGGTGGGAGGATCTGGGAGGGAGGGTCTGCTGCTGATTGGCTGGACTGGGTCTGCTGACTGTGAGGTACAGGGTCAAAGTTTACTCAATGATGACGAATAGGGGGCGGACCGAACATCGCATATGTTCGCCGTCCGTGGCGAACGCGAACATGCGATGTTCGCCAGTAACTATTCGCCAGCGAACCGTTCGGGACATCACTAGTTATAATACTCAATACATATTGATTGAAATGTATCTACTGTCTGAATGTTTAAATGTATGTGATGACATTGATTGTATGTCGATATATACAATTTAAAATATTTAATAAAGATTAATTGTAAAAAAGTGCACATTTTCAAATGCACTGTTCAAACATGTTGTCCAGTAACATTATAATGTATGTTAATATAATTGTTCATTTATACTTTCAATTATTAAAATCATTATCTAGATACGTCTGAAAAATACTAATTATGCTTTTATTCTACTTCTCTTTATGCTACGATAAATTTCAGAAATTCGGTCTTACATATTATGCCATTTTACAATAATAACTCTTTTACCTAATGCCTTATTTTCATTAAATCAGTTCATGTATATTTCAAGAAAAATATATTTTTATGTAGAGCTTGCTGTAAAATCAACTTATTTAGCCATGATTTGAGTTGTCATTTTTTCCTGCATTGTAACATGCTAAGATTTTAACTATTACAAATAATTTATTATTATTCCAGAGCATGGAATTCTTCATTCACATTGTCCTACATTAAACTGATCCAATTGGTTCACAGCATTGGAAACATGTTATTTTTAGTTCAGAAGCAAATAGACTTGAATTCTGTAACACAACTAGACTAAAATTCTACACTTTCCAGTTTGAAATGAGAATTAGACTTCCAACTGATACAGTTATGATTTTCAAAAATGTTTCGTTCTGAAAATTTACAGTCAAAAACGTTTTGATTTGTTTTGAAATTTTAGTTCAAATGGAAAAAATTAATATTGATCCAAAAATTGCTTGAAAAGTCCTAAAATGAAGGAAAACAGGTGAAATTGTAAACTAGTGATTCAATGTTGGTATTAAGTGCCAGTGGCTTTAAGATATATGCACAGTTAAAAAAAAAAATCTTCCAAATTGATACGGTTTGGATTTTTGAAATTGTTTTGTTATGGGGAATTTCAATTGAAGTTAAAATCGAAATTCTGAAACACAAAATGACATCAAATTGGTTGAAATGGAGCCAAATAACCATTTTTACTAAAACTATCTCTAAGTCTAAAAGGAACTATTGCATAATAATTAATAGTTTACAGAACTAAAAAAGTATAACCTTATTATTACATCTTATATTATTGAACTATTTTAAAGATTTGACCTTAATATGTAAATATTTTTTTCAATTATTATTGCTATTATTATTATTATTATTATTATACATTGCACGGAAAAAAATTACAGTTCATTACAGATCATCTTGGCCATTTTTTAAAAACTGAAACAATGTTTAATTATCATTGTAATTAAACATGCTTGTCAGTAATCTGCAAACTATATATGTATGTGTTTAAGTGTATTATTATTTGTTTATTTTGTATATATGAGAAATATAAACAGTGGATCGGACATCAATAAGCCCTTTAACAAATTGCTTATTATGTGAATTAAGGAAACAAAGCCAGTATAGTAAGTCATAGGAGCGTTATTAATACAGTGTTAATTTCATATAAACTTAAACAATGTTGCATTTTATCCCAACAAGTGAATCCAGATATTGTTCTATCATTGAACTGTAAGACTTTGTATCCTTGAACTGTGTGATTTAAAACTGTATGTGACACATGAGCCTATTCCAAGTAAGTTGCACAATAGATAAAGTAATAATTAAGATCCTTTTGTTTCGCTATGGAATTGAAGGAAAAGTTATAAAATTAAATGACATATTTAATAACATTCATTTCTCAACAACATGAAACAAATGAAATATACAATATATTGCTACTTTATATTTTTTGATTATGTATTATCATTTATTTTACTACTTTTTATCTAAACATGTTTGTATATGCTGCAAACAATGAGCAATTGCAGTGTAACTTTTTGTGACTGTGTGTATCATCTATTATTGTATTGCTATTAATATTATTAATACCTTATTATTATTATTAGTATTAGTATTTATACAGTACATTCTATTACATCATTTATAGAAATTACAGTTTGTATTTTTTACACAGGTAAAAATAGCATGCTGTTTAGTGAAAAGACACCATAATCGTGATTTATGTAGACAGCAAATAGCATAAAACTGAACTGCTTTTATCTGCTACAATGGATGGAAACCGTGTACAAAAATAGAAGCAATAAAAATAGAATTTTTTGCAATATATGATGCTGCTTAATATATATGCTTGTGTAAATCCTAGAATTAAGAAATAATAAAAGAAAGAAACAATATATTAACTAATTATATCACTGTATTTTATAATTTAGTACCTGATTTTAGTTATGATATACCATATGAGACTTACTTATTAGAAAAAACAAAACAAAAAAAAACAAGTATATTGTATGTGTAGCATTAAAAGAATATACATAATGAAAAAATAATCTAAAATATTAGTGTGCTGCATCAAAACAATATATATTAGACTTTGTACCGTTTGATAATCTCTGATTTGTCAGTTTATCTAACCTTTGTTTGCCTATTGCTCTGTTCCCATGATTAAATGTGGAGATTATAATCATTAAGCTTGCTAAATGTGTGTTGATGGTGGAATTCTGATGCGTGGGTGACATTCTGTTTATACTCTTAGTCAAAATCAGACTTCATCTTTTCCAGCTCAACACCCTGGGGTCTCCAGGTTACCAAAGACTGGCCATATTTGTGTCACCTGACTTTAATATTAAACATTGCTTCCATGGCAGATTGGATGATATTTTTATTTTATGCTTTAATCTCTTTGTCTTTTTCATCCGGAATAATCTAGTAGACATAACTGAACTTTATTTGAACTACACATGAACTATTTTTAAATAAAACTACATTCAGCCGAACACATTTAATGCATTTTTTTATTATAGTAATTATTATGCTTAGAAATGAGCAACTCTAATTTGCTTTGACAACAATGGCAAACCAATGGAAATGCTAATTATTTCTTATTAAGGTATATTGCATATGTTTTATAATTTGACTTAATGTGCAAAGATAAAAAAAATCTATTAATTGAACATCACTATAATGTGTTTTCTGAAAATATTATTGAAATCATAAAGATAAATGCTTATTTCTGATTTCTCTATAAACTTGAATGTAATTTTTTAATCTGATGCAAGTAAAATTTCACTTGTGCTGATATGAATTCGGATTTATACTGCATTTTGTTTTATAATAATATATGCTCATTATATTCATAAATATACACTGCAAGCTTCTGAAACACTTATTTTTCATGAATGGGTTATAATAAAAGAGCTTCCTATCTATGTATTTATTTTATTATGTATGTAATTTATTTAATTAATTACTGCTGCTGTGTTTAAAACAAAAAACAAACAAAACAAAACTGCTGTAGCCATATGCATATCACCTACTCTAGGACATCACGAAACCAATCTGTTTCCCCTCGACTGCCTAGGATCATGCACCACTATACAAGAACATATATCACTTGCACTTATTTCTTAAAGATTCTCATTAACGAGTCTGTATAGTAATTGAACTGCCATACATGAATTACACTATACAGGATGCCAATAGAAGCCATGTGATGGCTGCTATTAACTAACAGAATAGTTTATTCCTATTTTAATGCATGAAAAACTTGGTCACTGCTAAATTATATAGCCCATACAACTCAGCTGATTGCTGGTCTCTGCAAAATCTGCATGTTTGTGCATTTAGACATGTTTTATTTCCATTGTATTCAACCATTTTTCATAATTGAACACTACCGATGATCATATCCTTATAGATAAAAGGAGAAATGCATAGGTGCTGTGTGTTTTTTTTTTTTAATGAAATCAATGTTAGAAGTTAGAGATCTGCTAGTCATATAACTTTGCTATGTACAGAAACAAATATTGTATACTTTCTATAAGCACTATGCAGGAGTATTGCTAGAGGGAGAACTGACAGAGGATATATTTTGGGTGTTTCCATTATGAAAGTGGTCCATACAAGCGAACCGTACCAATCCATTCAGGGTCCTGCTTCAGATGTAGGGCCATAGAAAATGGAACGGTTCAGTTAGGGAGGAACTACTATACAATCCATTGATTGGTGGACAGGAAGAGCATTTTTTCTAAACCCTGCATGGCCCTGAAGGTCTGACTTGCAGTGGAAACGCTCACCAGAATGGGCTGGTCCATTCTAAACCTTCCAAACTCTACCAACCCGAACCAATCCGCTCAGTGGAAACGAGGCATTAGTCTAATTTTGGAACCATTTCATCATTAACCTTGAGTTCCCTAAAAACTAAGAGTGAAGTAACACCTCCAATTACAATATTTGTGACATGGCCATTTTATAGTCTTTTATATTTTTATATAACTGTAAAAAGCTAAGAAAATGTGTATCTTGTAATACCTTTTAGGTATGTGTAATACTCTGAAATGTCAAAATATGATTTATGGAACAAATAAGTGTATAGGGGTAGACTTAGGGCAGGGCATTGCTCAGTTCAATAAACCCATGAGGATTACCCCCCAAAGAAAAACAATACCTACTTCTGATGCTCACCTTAAAGACTTCTCTAGGGCTGCACCATTCCTATGGAACGCCCTCCCCCTCTCTGTTAGACTTTCACCCAGTCTCCACTCCTTCAAAACTGACTTCTTTAGGAAAGCATATCAATTAAACTGTGAACAGCTTTCTCTCATGCAACTGTCATCAAAACAACACCTAGCCCTCAATGAATTCTATCCTAGCAATCTACTTTTCTACCCCACCCTTACCTTTTGTGTCACTATACCCCACTCCCTCTAGTATGTAAGCTCATTGAGCAGGGTTCTCAATCCCTCTGTTCCTGTGCGTCCAACTTGTCTGGTTACAAATACATGTCTGGTAGTCCACCCATTGTACAGTGCTTCGGAAATTGTTGGTGCTTTATAAATATAAATATTAATAATAATAATAAAATAGATGGGGCTATACTATGACATACCCCTTGCTTTTCTCTATTATGTCCAATCCTCTTTACCCATGAAGAGTGTACTGCACACTGTATGTGCTTCACAGCCATGTATTTAATCATGCTAAATTATACCATCTAACTAATAAGGAGGTGTACAGCAAAGTTCTGTTCTCTAGCATCCCTTACCAACACACACCCATGAACACCAGCTTTATCTCCTATACAGCCTGACTGAGCACTATACTTCATTGTTTTTATAAAAGGCACTTGCTTTGAGAAGCAGCTTCTCAATTTAAAATTAAAAATAATAAAATAAATAACCTCTAAAAATCCCCAGGCATTCCACGAACTGTGGAGATCCAAGGCTAATGAGCTCCGCATTCAGTGCTTTAGACCCTAAAGTCTCTCCCCGTCCTATGACTTAAAATGCATTATAGGGTAGGTTATAAGAGGGCTTCACTCAATATATAAGGGATGGGATTTAATATTTACTCTTGGGCTTGTTGCCACCTATCTGGGTTAGGGTTATCTAGCTTTGGATATAGAGAGTGGATCATTGACTAAACAGTTAGTTAGCTAGTTTCTGGTGATAATAAAAAATATAAAGCTGGCACTCAACCCAAAAAAGATACATTTCAGGAGCAATTATCAGGGTCAGTTGACTTGAGTTACAACCATAAATTGTAATAACAATACTGTACTCTTACATAGTGCCCTGGAATCAGCTGGAGTAATTTAATAAAACAAAAGAATTTCCAAAGCACATGTAGTGTACAAAGGCACACTGCAAATCAAATAATCAATCTCTTACAAGAAATAAAATTAAAAAAAAAACTATTCAAAATTAGTGAATCCTAGTAGTTTAAGTGGCACCAGTAGCAAAACAAGAGGAATGTTTTTTTTTTTTTCCATTTTTGGTTCTTTTTTTTTCTTTTTTTTTTTTAACTTCAATAGAAATACTGGCACTAGGTTTACCAGTCACTGCTCTACTTAAAGGGATTCTATAGTGCCAGGAAAACAAAGCTGTTTTCCTGGCACTATAGGCTTCTGCAGTTGCAGTGGTCTGGGTGCCTAGACTGTCCCTTTAAGGGTGGTGATAGTAGTAGTGGACGAGGAAGCTCTGGTGGTAAATTGTGACAATTGCACAGAATCGGTTAATGCACCGGTTAATGGACCTGCTGCCTGTCCTAGTACTTTCTCCTGTCTCTTCCCTCAGTAATACTTGACTCAAAGAGTCTTTTCAGATGTTACTTCATACCAGCACCAGTGAGATGAACCACCACTCTCCTCCTACTTACCTCCTTGCCACACAATTTGCACTTATTTCCTAGTTACTTCCTTGCCACACAATTTGCACTTTACACGTTGGACTTCTTGGAGGCACTCAAATTAATGCCAAACTTTGCTTTGATTGTGGCATACAGTGCCCTAAACCCTTTGCCTTGCATCTTCTCATGATACAGGTGAACTTGTAGCGGTGGCAATGGAAGATGTACATTAGCACTTTGTTGATTAATGCATATGGACATGTTGAAGGTGGTGGTACTGGTATTGCAGGTTTTGATACTGCTGGTGTTGGTGGCATTGGTAGTGGTGATAGTGGTCGCAATGGTGATGGTAAAAATAACAGTGGCTAAGCTACTTGTAGCAGGCACAACTTGTATTACAACTGTCTCTGTTGGGAAGGTTATTATAATGCAGATGCAAATGGACTGGGAGATAGTAGAGAAGATGCAGGAGATGAGTGTACACTAGCTGCAGTCAAAAATACTGGGTCGCTGACTGTCCTCTGGCTCATATTTCTTAGAGCTGAGTATCGCCTGAGCAAGAGGTAAAAATAGTATGTCTGCAGTGTTGGGGAAGCAGAATTATCTTTACAAGACACTCCCCATAAAGGATTGTCATTCTACAGGCCCCTAACAAATAAACTGTAAATTGGTTTTAAGTGGCAGTGGCTAGCAGTAGGCACTACCTCCCATTCAAAGGTATTTTAAGTGCACTGGCAATAGTTAGCTAGTGAGATACATTAGTATCCCAAATTTAGTCTCAACCTAGGATCAATGAAACAGGCTATCTCTTCTCTCTTTCTTAAAGTTGTTTTAAGTGACATCCAGCAAACAACTGGGTAGATAAAGCAGTAACCTGTACCTAGAATCACAGTCTCAGTGACACAGGCTATCTCCAACTCCCACAGAGGCACATCAAAGGTAAAACACGCATCACACATCACTGATGGTCTCCCTCCCTCAATAGCTTCAGTCAAAGTTTCTCCGTGAATTCTGCTTGGAAGAATAGATTATTATACTGCTCCTCTTTTTTTTCCCTTCTATTGGTCAGTTTTCACTTAATCTGTGAATAAAATCAACATTTAGTGGCTGTCCCCTGAGCATCAATCATCTCTTTGTCCACCTCTTGATTTGACAGGAGACAGAGCCCACATGATTGGGCAGATCGCTTGTCCATCATGGCAAACTAAACTGTACAAACCTGTAAAACAATATTCAAAGCAAAACAGCTTGTTTTTCATTTCATCCTCCTTTTCTCTGGCGTATAGAACTCTCTATGATTAATCCAAATGAAGATGCTCTTTCCGTTGTTTTGGGATTATTCTATTTGACAGTTTAGAAATTTAGATGATCATCTGATCGGCCAAAATTCTGATCAATTCCAAGTTTAATAATTCAAAATGTTGAGGAATCATAGCTCTATTGTTCTAAATTATTTTTGCTTGAAACTATATAATTGCATGTTTGGAGTGATTTTTTTGCCAATAATGTAACTAATTGTAAAAGTTATGTATATGAATATATTGATATATGTAACTCCTCCCTCCTTCTTTTTTTACTCTTGATTTTCATTTTATTGTTATTAATGTTATTGTAATAACAGCATTCTGTTTTGCCATTTACCTTGTTATTGTAATATTTCAACATTGAAATTTATTTTAAAAAGTTCAAAACTTTAAAAAAAAATACAGTAGTGGGATGTTCTGATATACCATTGTGACCATTAGAATTCAAGAGGAATTTGTCTTATTTTGCTGGCACATGATTAAAATAATACTATACATGCTCTCTTACATATTTAAGCTGCTGATTAAAATTTCAGTCATTAAAATATTAGCATAAACTTTCCGGTTAATAACTGATGTAACCTATTTGTCAGTTACTACTACATATTGTAAGTATTCCTAGATATACTGCCATTTGCACTTAACATTTGCATGGAAAATGTGATTTAAAAATAAATCAATCTCTACGGGAGGATCAGCTAATATGAGCCTACTATTCAATTCATTCAATTCGCCTTTTCAAACCCTTCTCTGCTTACATTGCCGTCATCTATCGTCCCCCTGGTTCCCCTCTCCTCTTCCTTGACCACTTTGCTGCCTGGCTACCCTACTTCCTCTCTTCCAACATTCCATCCCTAATTCTTGGAGACTTCAATATTCCCATTAACCCACCTTTAACCCCAGCAGCCTCTAAACTACTTTCAATTACTTCCTCCCTTGGACTATTGCAGTGGGCTAATTCTCCCACTCATGTAGCTGGCAATACCCTCGACCTTATTTTCTCCTATTCATGTACATTATCTAATATCTGCAATACTCCATTTCCTCTCTCTGATCACCACCTCTTATCGTTTGCTCTCAATTACCCCCTCACCCAACAACCTCAACCTAACCCCCCTCAGCTCAGGAGGAACCTTAACTCTATTGACCTCCAGCAGCTGTCGGCTGACATTGATTCACAACTGCTATCCATCCCTTCCCTCTCCTGTCCCTCACTGGCCATCTCCACATATAACACTACCCTCACATCTGCCTTGAACACTGCAGCCCCACTACAAACATGCACCACGAGGAGAACACGACCCCAACCTTGGCATAATAAATCAACACGCTATCTGCAGAGTTGCTCCCGCTGTGCTGAATGCTCCTGGAGGAAGTCCCGCACCCAGGCAGACTATCTTCATTATAGATTCATGTTGCTTTCGTACAGCGCAGCCCTTGCCCTCGCCAAACAGTCCTCTTTTCCCGCAATCCCAGACGTCTCTTTGACACTTTTAATTCCCTTCTCCGCCCTGCTGTGGCCACCCCCCAAACTAACCTTACAGCTGATAGCTTTGCATATTACTTTACTGACAAGATTGAACAGCTAAGGAAACAATTCTCCCCTCCTTGCCGTTCTCTTTCTCAACCACACATAAATCATGCTTTCCCTACCCTTCAGACTTTCTCCCCAGCTACTAAACAAGAGGTGGCTGCACTTCTCCATTCCTCTCGCCCCACCACTTGCCCACTTGATCCTGTCCCATCTCACCTCATCAGATCTCTCTCCCCTTGTCTTGTGCCTATCCTAACACACATCTTTAACTGCTCTCTCTCTTCTGGCACTGTTCCTGCTGACCTTAAACATGCCACTGTAATACCTATCCTGAAAAAAACATCTCTTGACCCGTCCTCCCCCTCTAACTATCGTCCCATATCCCTGCTCCCTTACTCATCAAAGCTTCTGGAAAGACTTGTCTTTACCCGTGTGTCTCACTTCCTTAATTCCAACTCTCTCCTTGACCCTCTTCAGTCTGGCTTCCGCCCTCTCCACTCTACTGAGACCGCTCTTATCAAAGTGACTAATGACCTAATCTCCGCTAAATCCAAAGGTCACTACTCCATATTAATTCTCCTTGACCTCTCTGCTGCCTTTGACACAGTTGATCATGCTCTCCTCCTTCAAACTCTTCAATCACTCGGTCTCTGTGACTCTGTCCTCTCTTGGTTTTCCTCCTATCTCTCCCAACGCTCATTTAGTGTCTCCTTTTCCAAGGATACCTCCTCCCCTCGCCCTGTCTCGGTTGTAGTTCCCCAAGGCTCTGTTCTTGGTCCCCTTCTATTTTCTCTTTATACTGCCTCTCTTGGAAAACTTATTGCCTCTTTTGGATTCAACTACCACCTGTACGCTGATGACACTCAGATATACCTCTCCTCACCGGACCTCTCCCCGGCCGTCCTGCAGCGTGTTACTGCTTGCCTCTCTTCCATCTCTGACTGGATGTCGTCACGCTTTCTCAAACTTAACCTCTCTAAGACTGAACTCCTTGTCTTTCCTCCTCCTAATACTGATCCTCCTCTCTCACTCTCCCTTCAAGTCAGTGTTATCCACATAAGTCCATCCCTACAAGCGCGCTGTCTTGGCGTCATACTTGACTCTGGTCTCACCTTTGAGTCCCACATCCAGTTTGTTGCCAAGTCCTGTAGGTTCCAACTCAAAAACATAGCCCGCATCCGCCCCTTTCTTACGCAAGATGCTACCAAGGAGCTTGTCCATGCTCTAGTAATTTCACGCATGGATTACTGTAACCCTCTCCTGATTGGTCTCCCCAAAAGCCGTACTGCCCCGCTACAGTCTGTAGTGAATGCTGCAGCTAGACTGATTTTCCTATCCAGTCGGTCCTCTCACACCTCGCCCCTCTGCCAGTCCTTACATTGGCTCCCTGTATCCTATAGGAGTCAATTCAAAGTGCTAACCCATACATTTAAAGCACTGAACAATTCCAGCCCCTCTTATATCTCTTCACTGATCCAGAGGTATGCCCCTCCTCGCACCCGTACGGCCAACTCACGCTTGCAGGACCTCTCACGGGCGGCTCCTCTCCTATGGAATAACTTGCCTACTGCCATCAGACTCTCCCCTAGTCTTCAATCATTTAAGAAGGGCCTTAAAACCCATCTCTTCAGGAAAGCGTATGGCCTCCCAGAGTAATCTCTCCCTTACATACCTGTCTCTTGCTCTCCTATGGGATAGTGCTTTGCTCTCTCCTCCAGCTCTGCTTCACTCCTACTTGATATTTCCTATCCTAATGTTTCTAATACCCCACCTCCTATAGACTGTAAGCTCATTTGAGCAGGGTCCTCTTCAACCTATTATTCCTGTAAGTTTTCTTGTAATTGTCTTATTTATTGTTACATCCCCCCCCCTCTCAAAATATTGTAAAGCGCTACGGAATCTGTTGGCGCTATATAATACTAGGATGTTGAACCTGCAGTACATTGTCAACCCTTACATGTGTTCTACAGTATATCTAAAGTATTGAGTTAACTACAAACTGTGACTTCTTTGTGTCATGAACATGTGCTTTTCAATTACAGCAACTGTGTCAAGAACAATGCCACACATTTAGTAAAAGTTAAAAGTCACTGTTTAATTCTTAGAGTCACCAGCATGATACTGAAGACCTCTCAGGTGGAAATACTTGAGTTTTCATAAGTAGGTAAGCTAATAAAAATGCATAGAAATAAGCTGATTATACCTAATTTATTTCAGTAACAGCTCCCCAGTCTGGCAATAGGTTTCTCAGGCAAGCGGTATTATAGAAAAAAAAGTGAATGTTAAGTAGATAGTAACCCTTTAAAACATAGGCATTATGCAGTACTTGCCGTATTACTATTATATATTACAAGCCAGGCACTTATCAAATAATTGTGTGTCCAGTGTATATGATAACATGTGAATTGTGATGGATTTTCTCACCTAGAACAGAGGTTGCTAATGTAGCTCATCTTCCAGTGACATAATATGGGAATGACATTCAAGGAAACACATAAACAATGATTTGTATGAAATGGATACAAAACTGAAAAGGTTTCAAGCAACTTTAAATAAAACAATCTATATTATTTATCATCTTGCTGTAAAAAAATACGATCATCCATCACAAAAAGCACATGCTCAAATCAGAAATGTCTTTTCAATAAAATGTAAATAGGTCTGGTGTTGTACAAGTAAATGATCTCATTAATTTGCTTATTTTCTGAAAGTTCATATGAGCGTCAACTCAACTGTGTTCTTTTTAATCCTGATGCAATATTTATTTATGTTAAAATGTACTCTTGGACATTGAGGTGAGAACTGGTTTATTTTAATCTAGGCAGAAAATGATTGTTTCTGTCAGGAACTATATTCCTATGATTTTGTGAGCTAAGTTATCCTGAAATTTCTATTTATTTATGCAAATCTTCAAATTGCTTTTTTTATATTCAAAAGTCATCTTGAGATGTATGACTGAGGGGAGTTAATTAATAAAAGTACTACTTTGGTATGCATTGTAGCTACAGTTGCTGGTGTCATTTAACAGATTAGATTTTCTTCACTAAACAATGAATTGTAGAGAAGAGAAACCAAACTGCAATAATCTGGCTATAATAACCAAGTTTGGACTATAAGCAACAGGGTTATTCTCTATATTGAGAATTTCAAGTGAATTCAAAGTGGGTTTCAAATATAAGGTCAAAGTAGCTTAATTGAAAGTATAGTTGACTCATTTGCCTATTTTGAACTTAATTTTAATATTCACATTGAACTCACATTGAATTCTCACTTAGTAAATAACCTTGTGTATTTTCCAGATTTTCTATTTTGCCTAACTATTGCAATACGTTTTTGAAGGCACAAGATCAATTTTCTTAATTTTTCACAGCATTGTTTTGTACTCAAGAATCTAGCTATGTGTCATTGTTTTTAAACAAATGTATTAAACTAATCTTGATGATTATTGATAGCATAACCCATATTAAAGAGGAATGTTAACTTTACCCAACCCTGTATTTGTTAGAAATAATGCTCATGTTTTAATTATATTTACATTAAATATCAGTGCACTTAGAATATTTATTGTTTTTTTTTTTAACAAAAGGCAATAATGCTTTTAATCGAAATTTCAGTATGCCAGTTGCCAGCATCGTAATAATTTTTGGTAGGATATGGCAAATGACAATCTAAATAAAAATACACAAAATTACACCATGCAGACTGTCAGTCTTTTTTTTTTGTAAATCCTACACGTTTTCTATTGTTCTACAACTGGAATAAGTTCTCTTCTATAAAGCATTAACTTGAGAAATATATAATTTTATATTCTATCACATATAAATAGATATCATTTTATTTTATCATGCCTTGTTATCCACAAAATAAAAAAAAAAAAAACATATTGTATATGTAGATAAAATACACATATTTAAATATATATATATATATATATATATATTTTTTTTAAATATAGCTGGAAAAGATGCTGTGTTAATTGTTATTAGTATGGAAGAGGTTTATCATGATTATTAAATACCACACTTGCGTAGAAATTGAATATTTAGGTCACAAGGCTATGTTCCATAAAAATAATCGTATAAAAGTAATATAGAAAAACTATACATATTCAAAATTTATATTATATTTTAAGTTTGTGATGTATACTATATTTTCCTCAATCAAATTCAGAATATTATTCAGAATACCTTAAAAAACATTATCATTGGCACATATTAATACTTTGTGACTAAATCTATGGCCTACATTTTTTAACATTTCATAATACCCCATACCCAATTTGCATAAGAAGATGTAATACATGTGTATCACACTAAAAATAGGATAGGGGAGTATATATTTTAAGGAAGTAGACAACCTGGAGCATAAGTGAAGGACTACAGTTATAAACTGTGAGTCATTGTATAACAATGGCTATACCATAGTCCCAGACTTATCTAAATAACCTGAAGATACTTGATTATAAAGATAATTTAATAGGTAGAGAGAACTAAATTCACATGGTCATGATAACAATCATTACCTGATTGGAATGCAAATAATTATACATTTTGCACTGTGGTGATTTAATAACTATATCCTAGAGCAGGCATAGGCAACCTTCGGCACTCCAGATGTTTTGGATTACACCTCCCATGTTGCTTTGCCAGCATTATGGGTGTGAGAGCATTATGGGGAATACAGTCCGCAACATCTGGAGTGCTAAAGGTTGCCTATGCCTGTCATAGAGCATGTTCTGTTATACACTATATAAACCGATATATAGACAGACAGACAGACAGACAGACAGACAGACAGACAGATAGATAGATAGATAGATTAGATAGATAGATAGATAGATAGATAGATAGATAGATAGATAGATAGATAGACAAAAAGACAATCCTTAAAATTGTTGAAAGAGGGCAAACCCATATTTCAAAGTCAGATTTTTTTTGAGAGATTTTGAGATCTTTAGATTTATATTTGTATAATATATATAATATTGTATATTTGTGAATATTTCAAATAATATACCTGAAGGAATATGAAATAGTTAACCTTCCTATATCATATGTATTCATATGATTTTATAAGGTTTATAATCAATATTGCTGAACTGAAAGGATATGAAACAGTAAAAATACTATTTCTTTGTATGCTTTAAATTAATGTACGTCATAGAATTGCTGACTGTGACAGACTTATACAATTCTATAGGATGTAAGACAATGCTAAATACTCAGGATGTCTTGCCCAGTACAAATTTCAGGATATTCTTTCCAGACGTAAAATTAAAAAATCTTATCTTTCCATTGTCAGAATAACATGTAATATTTAAGGAAGTAATCAATCTTATATTCTGTATGGCATATCTCATGACTCAAGTAACTTAATTTGTATAAATATTCGCAACACAGTAAAGCATATTGAGAGTCTTGTCAAAGCATTTGTCCGTGTCTTATTGCTGACAATGATTCTCCATCAACGTTGATTATGGTGACCGAGAGATCCAGAATCGAGGACAATTGAGTCCAGGACAGCATTAACCCTTTCAATACCTAAGAGCCCTTGCTTAAACCTTACACTTTCATACACAATGCAGATTACACACAAAGGTCACTCCATTATCTCATATGACATATGATTTATCCAGTAGTCCATTATCATTCTCCCTATGATCCGATATTTCATAGGATTTCATATAACTTTCTATTAAATCCTAGCATTACAGTTTGCATTTTAGTTCATACCTCATTCAATATTACACAAATTACTACAACTTTCCCATTCTAATCTTCACAATAGAGTACCCATTGCCTTCTGCCATGTTGAACTTCCAGTGACCAGTAGAGAGAGTGTGAGAGCGCTAACACCAAATGTGACACACCTGCTCCCCATTCACACCTGGGACCTTATAACACTAACAAGTTACATGACATCGGGGAGGGAAAATGGCTAATTGGGCCGAATTTGGACCTTTCCACTTAGGGGTGAACTCACTTTTGTTGACAATGGCTGTGTGTTGAGTTATTTTGAGGGGACTGAAAATTTACACTGTTATACAGGCTGTACACTTAAAAGGTGTTAGATTAAATGAAGATTTGACTGTGTCCCTGATGTTATTCCATGATTGCGGTGATCTGTAGGAAAATGAGGATCGAGCCACTTTATTTTTGTATTATGGATCACAGGATTGCTTATCTTCAAATTAGAATTCCAAAAAGATACCTAGTCCCTGCAATCAATAGTGCAAGCATCCCTCAAGAACAATTCAGGGAATAGCCAATATCCCGGGCATATATGCTAAGAGTTAATAAAAAAAATAACTCTCTACCAGCTCAGGTATGTTTTACCATAATGTTTTCAGTATTTAATGAATTGAAAACTAAATAGTGTTTACATGGAAATATTTATACTTAGAAAATAGAATATAGTAATCTGGGCTTTATAAACTTTACCGTAAAAGAGGTAAAAAAGAAGAACAGTAAGGTATGTCTTGTTATATTGAAAGACAAGCAAGCCCCAGGCAACCATCATGCTTATATTATTTTAGATTTTTGTTTCCTTGTCTTAGCTTACCACTCTCTCAAACTACATGTTAGCTTCCTACAAAAATGCATCTATTATTATTGTGATCCAAGAGTTGGGATAGTGGTGTGCTAAAGGTTAAATGCTGCCTTTGACCATTCAAGCTGTGCCTATAATATCTTGTCTTTTGTTTTCATTTACTAAGATAAGGTTCAAAATGTTCGCTTGCCCAGCTGGTGAGTGAATCTTTAGCTGTGGTTTGTGTGCCATGGATCATCTAAGCCTGTAGTGGCAAGTAAGTTTTAAGACTATCTAGTAACATATGACTTGAAAATTTGAGCCCTGCAATACTTACATGTTGGGATCCTTTTCATTAGCTTTGTATATGTTACATGTACATTTTAGTATGAGAAAAACACCTCCGAGTTAACATCAGTTTTGATGACCTTCATCTAAATTTTGTTATTTAATATTTTCAATTTTTACTGCATTGATTCCATACAGGCTAAATTATGATAATTTTTGTTTGAGAATAATTTTTAAAATTTGCAAATGAAAATGTTCCTAAACCATAATTTTAATATTTATCATACAGAAAATGCACATGAAGAATGATAAACTATAATCAAGTTATTTCAGGTAACACTCTGATAGCATTAACTATAAACTTCGTGTTATTTACACAGCTAAACTATGTTCAGATGTTTCCTACTTTAAAAAAATTCAAAGAATCAAACAAATGATTAATTAGGTTTTGTATTTCCCTTGGGACTATAAATATATATACATATATATTTGTTTTTTTTTGCAAAAACAGCTTATTGACTGCATAGATTTTACATGACAATATATAAAATACTACTTTGGAATTTTAATGCAAAAATTCTAAAACTATAATTGTAATCTTGTGGGCTGCCTTGGATCGCACTATATGTGTATATATATATATATATATCTAAATGCACATATATCAGTCTGATATAGATAAAAATTAGAAAAATATAACTAAGCTGGACTTTTTAAAGTGTAATTGCAGGTCTGTTTGATGGCCCATTTTTAAAAAAAAAACAATTTTATTACAATATTTACAATAAAATGTTATTGTGAAAGATACAGCATACATGTCAAGTATAGTATCAGCAATAGCAGATTTGTCATAGAATAGATCCAATGTGATGGCACATTTTAACAAAAAAAAATTATGTTTTAATTTGTAGGAAACATTGTAAATATTTGGAGTTGTATAACACGTATTTTATAAACTGAGATGAATATTCCACTGAGAAAGTACTCTTTTTATTTTCATAAATTCCTAATAATTAAGAATGCATCAACACATATCTAACGCAAACTCTATTTTATTTCCCCGTTGATTTTATAACGTAAAATGTTTCAACCGAACACAAGAGAAATAATTGCAACCTGAGCTCTAAAATCCATGCTGTTCTCAGATAAAACCTAATTAAAATAATGGAGTCATCATATCTACTTTACACCTTGGCTTAATTTATTGTGTTGGGCCATAATCATCTCTGTTTCACAGAGCTTTGCTTCATAAAAGCAGATTTGTTTAACCACAGACTCTATTTCAGCATGACTGGAAATGAAGAATAACAAACGAAGTCAGGCATATCTCATGGGTTATGTTTTGGCCATAGAGTGAATCCATCATTTGCTGAAGAAGCAGAGAAAAAGTGACAGGCTTGCTCATGCCTCGCAGTCATTCGAAGTCCTATTGAAAATTTTAATGTGCACTTTGTATGAACTTTTACCGTTCTTAATTTAGCACACACAGCCATGTGGTAGTGGCTGACTCCCCCCCGGATAGGGCATGCTTGCTTCCATGGGACATCAGCACCTCCAAGCACTTCAGGCCGACTTGAACTTTAAACAGACCTATATAAGCATTGTTTGTAGAAGGATTTCATAGTTAATTACATGCTGAAAGAATGTATTTGGAAATCATATACAGTATTCCTTCAGGGATTTGTTATAGCATTTCAAGCAACAATTTTAATTTAGCTGTATATTCCAAAGGGTATTTCTAAAGGACATGTTTGGATGTTTAAAAGGTAAAAACAAACAACAAACAAAGAGCACTTTTTTTTCTATATAAGGTGTGCAATCCATTACAATTTTAGAAAGTTAACTAAAATAGAGCATAATTTTAAATTTTTTGATGTAATAAAATCTATGATCTGTCCGTTATGTGCTTTAGGGAAGGTAATTGTTGCTCCGCATACAAACAAGAAATACCAGGACATCATATGCTGGTAAAATGTTTTCTTAAAGTATTGGAAAATGTTAATTTTTCTACACATTTAGGTTAAATACATATAAGATAGACAAACTTAGAAATGTTTTGATGTTTATGTAAAAAAAAAAAAAGTGAATTGTAGTGAATTGGAAAACTGATTTTTGGATTTGGATATTCAACCTCTTAATTTTGGTTACAGCCCTTAGACATACTCTATCTTAATTTGTCCCATTTTTAAGATCTGCTTTTTTGGCAACACATTTAAAAATAGATATAATTGAGAAACGTTAACCTCTTCAGGACCAAGAACATGCTAGGACAATCATAACAATGATTTTGCCTAATGCAGTTTTGAAATAGTTAATATAAATACTTTGACAGTTTATTTGGCATTTATTTTATCACACATTTCATTAAAAAATGTTTTCTTGTAAATTGGTTGAGGAGCATATTATACATATGACATTTGTGAGGTAGTTAGCAAATAATACTAGTTATAACATTTAAATCAAAAAAATATTTAGTGGAAAAAACATTACCAGTATTCAATGTTTAGTGAGTCTATTTTTATAATGTAATTACATGTATGTGTCTGCAAATAATTATTTACCTCAACAGAATGCTACTTTAGTTTACTAAGCATTTTGAAAAACGTGCAAAAAAAACTGGGGTCAATAAAGAATTGTGTGTTTTTTAACCAAAAGCCAAACATTTAACACATTCAGCATTTTTGCTTTATCTTTCTCTCTTTCAGCGTCACTCGGATTAGCCTTCAATCTGATGAGAGGGCACTGGTGCCATGTCTGTGACTATGAGCTAATGAAAGAGTAAAGCTCTGGTTCAGCCAAGTAGAAAATTCCCATCTACTGTGCACACACAGCATTGTGATATGATTGAGCATTGAGTTGACTTGGCTATTATGTGTTTAAAAATCTTGCATTCTGAAATTTTTCTATAATGCCCTAAACAATGTTACTTTAGAACACCTTTTTCAATGACAATTTCTGCCCTTTGGGAGAATTTCAAATGTTATAAGCACAATTAGTTTTGATGCCATAATGATTATGATTATTATTAGTATTCTCACATACACAATGAATTACATCTATGGCAATGTCTCAATTAAGTTTTTTATTTTTTTTTAAAAAAGTTACTTTCTCTTTTAAAAATAAGTATTTAAAAATAAAAATAAGTATTTCAGCATATACATTTCTTTATAAAATATTTTACCATAGGAGGATACATTGAGATTTCTCTCGTTTTCAAGTATGCCCTTGACACCTCATAACATTTTTGGTATATATATAAAACAAGGGGGGGGGGGGGTTGGCTGCACTCACCTAAACATGCATAAATGGGGGTGCTGCTGGGGGGCAAATTATATAATACACAAGATCCAGCAAACTTAGTATAATGCTAAAAGATCTGTTTTTATTCCAGTAGTCAGGTATAATATAGCATCAATGTGCCAGTCTTTTATCTGAACTTTTTTCGAAGACAAATGACAGAGTAATCTACTGTACTGGTCGTTGTGCATAAACATGTCCTTACAATTTGCATTTCTCCTATAGCTGACTAAAATGGGGCTGTTGGAAGATTACTGGCAGGGTCATGTCATTGTAAAGGTCCTCCATTTGTTCCTGATATATGTCCTGTGAGCTGGTGTGAAAGCTTTGAGGGAATGCAATGTGTGAAGAGGTAGAGCATTTTAAAGTAGTTGATTGCTCATATTTAGTTAATGTTTTGGACAGAGCTCTGTCCACAATACCTGGATGGTAGTCACTCGTGGTCTTAATTAGTTGCTTGCAAGCAGTGGAATCAGAATTGAGACCATGAAAATCAGATTCCTGGTATGTGGCTACCATTCAGGGATTGGGGGTATAGCTCTATCTAATGAATGATAATCTTAAGGACATTTTGAGGCACACTGACCAATACAGCCTCATTAAACTGGCAACATTAATGTGAATGTGGGGTGTTACAGATTCCTGGAATGCACTACATGCCATCGCATGACCCCAGGTAAGGTCTTTTATAACCCACACATGGGCTAAGAGGTACACATTTAGACATCACCTTCACTACCACACATGTTGTATATTGCATATTGTGCCCATGTGGCCTTGTCTACATGAGGAAGAAAGTCAATGGTTTATAGATGGGGGGGGGGGGGGGGGGGGGCTGGGGGGTGGAGGGGGGAGCACTGTTCTGCCATAAGATATGCATTACATACAAAGGAATCTAAAATCCTCATTGCTAGGCATTTCCTTGAAGCTGGACGTTCATCACTTTTTATGAAGCTTATGGCTATAGACCATGTTCCAATATCCCTCATGGAGTTGAACAGGACCATAAATTACTTCAGAAAGAGGCATTCTGGATTTATACTTTTGACACCCTTTTATCCTCGTTCTTAATTACATAAATCCACCTACAGTGTTTTTTAAACAGACAGTGATATGTCAATTTTTTAAAGGTCTCACACCCTTTGAGTTAATATAACTTTTCCAACTGCAGTATGATTTGGACAGGACTTAATGTTTTGGTTGGGCCCAGATTATGCATTTTTATTTGACTATGTTTTTTCACATATATGCACTATGCTTTCGGTTCTGCTTGATTCCTTATTTCTCTGTTTGGTGGCATTTTTGCAATATGTGAATCATGATAGGGCAATGATTGGTTTGCCTGTATGAAACGTCCAGTTTATTTAACTATGCAGCTACTACTTGCCAGTTAGCTGATTATCAGGCTATTTTTCTGACAAGATGTAACTATTTCATTGTATCCGTTATGTATTTTTTTATAGGTGCAAGCAAAAACAGAGGATACAGCTGTAGATCTACAACAACAAAAAACACATACCGTATATACTTGAGTATAAGTACATTTTTTGTGCTGAAAAAACCCAACTCGGCTTATACTCGAGTCACTGTCTGTATTATGGCAATTTACATTGTCATAATACAGACAAGGTGCTGTGTGTGTTTACTTACCTCTCCTGCAGCTCCTGTCAGCTCCCTTCTCCTGCGCGCCGGTCCGTTCAGCACCTCTGTCAGCTCCCAGTGTAAGTCTTGCGAGAGCCGCGGGGTCATAGCGCGGCCGCGAGACTTACAGTGTGAGCTGACAGAGGGAGCTGACTGGACACCGGTGCACAGGAGAAGGGAGCTGACAGGAGCTGCAGGAGAGGTAAGTGCTTCCTGCCAGCCCTCTCCACTGAACTGCCAATGCCACTGGACCACCAGGGAGTGAGAGCCCCCCTCCCTGCCATGTATCAAGCAGGGAGGGGGGACGAAAAAAAATATATAATAATAAAATAAAATAATAAAATAATATTACAAATAATAATAAAATAAAAAATAATAATAATAAAAAAATATGAATAAAACAAAAAAAATATTAAAATAATTAAAAAAATAATCATAATAAAAATGTCCACCCCCCACCAAGGCTCTGCAACACACACACACAGACTGCATTCATACACACACAAACACTGCATTCATACACACACTGCACTCACACACACACTGCACTCATACACACACACTGCACTCATATTCACACACTGCACTCATACACACACACATTGCACTCATATACACACTGCACTCATGTGCACACACACTACACTCATACACACACACTGCACACATACACACACTGCATCACACACACACACACACTGCATCACACACACACACACACACACACTGCATCACACACACACACACACACTGCATTCATACACACACACTGCATTCATACACACACACACACTGCATTCATACACACACACACACTGCACTCATACACACACACTGCACTCACACACACACTGCATTCATACACACACTGCATTCATACACACACTACACTCATACACATGCACTGCACTCATACACACACTGCATTCATACACACACACTGCACTCATACACACACTGCACTCATATACACACACTGCACTCATACACACACACTGCATTCATACACACACACTGCACTCATACACACACTGCACTCATATACACACACTGCACTCATACACATGCACACTGCATTCATACACACACACTGCACTCATACACACACTGCACTCATAAACACACACTGCACTCATATACACACACTACATTCATACACACACACTGTAAATAAATATTCAATTAATATAATTTTTTTAGGATCTAATTTTATTTAGAAATGTACCAGTAGCTGCTGCATTTCCCACCCTAGTCTTATACTAGAGTCAATAAGTTTTCCCATTTTTTGGGGGTAAAATTAGGGGCCTCGGCTTATATTCAGGTCGGCTTATACTCGAGTATATACAGTATATAGTGTAACACTGTAAGAAATATGAAAATGCACTGAAACAGGCAACACTCACAGGACAGAAGAAAATAAATTTTTATGTCTATCTCTATCTGTATGTATTTCACAATGAAGGTGTGTAGTACTAATTGATTCTTTTTATGCCTGTCTTCTCTGCGCCATGATTGGGTTCACTGGTGCACTTCGGTTTGGTTTGTTTACATTATGGGATTAAGTACTACTGGTGGTGATGTAATTTTGGCATCACCCATTCAATCTCTTTTTGGATACACCTTCTTTTTCATTTTAGTGCTACTTTTTAAATGTCAATGTATGCCTGTCACATGTAATTTGTTCATTTGTTCAGATAAATTGTATGTTTTTCACTTGACTACTGGAATAAGCATACTTAATACTCTGTAGCTTTTTACAATAATTTAACTAAACAAAAAAAAGATAAACACTAAGAGCGTTGTGCCAGATGTATAAGAAGCCCCAGCAGTGATTTAAGTTATGTAGAGAGATTCCACACATTTTCAGCCCATTCACGGTCAAATGATGGCCAACTGTAAAATATCAATTAGGACCCCATTATGCCACTGCACGCTTCACAACAGATCAAGGATTGCCTTGATTTGATACCAACTACCATCTATGCCTCCCACAGTTGTCCCAGCATTACTTAAGCAATTTAAACAAATAGAACTTATACAATTGATTGAGTCCCTTCTTAGTAACAAAGCACCTGTGCCTGATGGACTTTCACCTATCCATTATAAATTATTTCATAAGATACTAGTTCACTACCTCCAGTAGTTCTTTACTAAGTGTTATACTCTAAGAATTTTACATCCAGAGATGCTTCTGGCTCATATTGTAACCCTTTCTAAGCCTGGTAAGAAACCAACAATCTTCAATTTCTGGCAAGTCTTGTTGCTCAGTATAGATATTAAATGTATACCAAATTGTATATATATTATGTTCCCTCCTCTCCGCACTCATTCATTCTGATTTATCTGGTTTCATCAAGGGCCACTGGGGCTCAGATAATTCCAGGAACCTTCTCAGCATAATTAGTCACCGTAATACAACCCACATTGAGTGCCTTTTGTTTGCATTGGATGCAGAAAAGGCCTTTGATAGGCTCAGTATGACCTATATATAGCTAGTGTTTGAGACGTTTGAGATTATTTTCCATTCATTAAGAGTATCACGGTGCAACTGCAAGTGTTTTAAATGTGGGTTTACTTCCCTACCTTTCCGGATCACAAATTGGATTAAACAAGGTTGCCTCTTTGGGCCTGGGACCAAGTACACTTGACAACCTAGTTACATTTAAGCTGGTAATAACTTTTCAAAGCATATCTATATGAATATAAGTAGAGACTTGGGAAAAGAAAGGCCTGTCCAAAATGTCAAAGGTACAAAAACAGCAAACCCTTCCATCTAGTTATATCTTTCTGTACTTGCAGATGAAAAGTGTGATTTGAAAATGGTTCATGATTCTTGTGAGGTGGAGTTACTCAGCGAGATTATTCACATCTCTGTTAAAATCAAAGTTATAATCACTGTACTATGTAGTTATGCTACATTCAACTCCAGACCAAAACCTTTCTTTTATGACTCAATGGTTAAAAGAGAGTGGGATGGTTTTACTCAACTCTGTGCTCAATTACTTAATGACTTGCAGTGTACTACCAGGTGCTATACAAAGTTAGAAGCTTAACATCAAACTACTATGTAGATGGTACCTAACCCCAGACAGACTCCGAAAAATTTCGAAATAAGCATTTAACGAGTGTTGGGGTTTTTCTGCTAACATAAGAACAACACTTCATGTCTGGTATAGCTGTCCTGGGATACACACTATAGTTATGTGTGCTCAACTGTTAAAACATTTAGGTATTAAGATACACCCATACTCCAGGCTTCCCATTTTGCCTATCTTTCTATGACAAGACTTTAGCATCCCACATATCTGCCTTGATTTGAATAGGGTCTTAAATGCTCATTAATTGTGAACCAACTATGCCTACTAAATATCTACTGTCCTTAACGTAGCCCAGAAATATAGTTTCCTGTATTTAGGAACTTTGGTGTTGAGTGATTTTACAGAACCCTTTGCCTTAGAAGCAAATGCCTGTTTTCTTTAAACTTCCACCCTTAACCTACTGATGTAGCAACATTTCCTGTCAGATTAACCCTTTATTGAGTACTGTTACTTATTTTTATTGTATATTTCTTTATCTTGTTTTGTTCAATTCCGCAGTGTATTCCGTAATGTCAGACTTACAGCATCCTCAGCATAGGACACTGCACTGCTGGAAGCTTCACTGCTCCAGTACCCTATTGCACACCATATTTCAGGCCTTAAACCTAACATGCTCTATGAATTAAATTATTTAATAAAGTCAAAGTGTTACAAAGTGTTTAAAACCTCCACACCATGCTGTATTAAGCCCACAGCACTAAACCTACCACTGCTACATTAAACTCCTGCACCCACAGCAATACACTGGTGTAAGGTGCATTAATGTTCATTAAGGTGCATTAATGTGGCATTGTCACAAATGGTATAAATGAAGGTGTTATTTATTTCTCAGTATTATAGGGGATACTGGATTACCAATGACAGGCTGCCAGAAACTAACCTGGGGCCATTCACATCTTCAGACTCCCTAGCAATACCCATACACATGACCCTTGCTGTTTAGCTAGAAACTGCTTTTCTGTGCAAGAAGTGTAAGTACAAGGGCTGTATACATTCTTCTAATGGACAGTCAATCTTATAAGGCTACCAAGTCAGTAGCATAGTGAATACTTTGCATATTCCAAATTCTTGTCCTGTTATCTATGTGGACAATATTTCAGTTGAGTGAAAACTGTGTAATCTGTTTAGCACCAGAAAACCAAAGGCATTTGGAATTCCACAATAGTACTCACCCTACTGGAATGTCATTAAACTATTATTAGTGGATTTCAAAATCAAATCATATGCAAAAGAAATACATTTATTGTAAAATAAAAATAACTAATCTGTTTCATAGCAAGATTTATAAAAAAGATTTCAGAAAAAAAATGTTTTCTTAATCTTTTTACACCATCCTAATTTTCAAGAGTGTTCTTTCACCAGCTGTCAGTTCGTGGGCATTTGACAATAAATCTTATTATTTCTGACTAATCCAATATAACAACATTGTAACATAGCTGTGTGATACAAAAGTGAATACAAATTAAAAAAAAAAAAAAGTCCTGCACTCAAACTCCCAGTACTCTTGGGGGGAAACAACGACCATAGTACACATCCGTCCCAATACATACAGAAAAAAACAAAGAAACATGGCAGGTGGGCTTGCATCTAATGGCCATTGGAGTAACTAAATAACCTCCATTTGTTTAAATATGGATAGGGATTTGGGAATTGCGCAGCTTTGTTTTCTTTGGTTTTTACTGTATGTATTTGGGCTGATGTGTATTATTATTGCTGCCACCCACGAGTAGTGGAAGTTTAAATGTAGGACTTATTTTTGTGTATTCGTATACATCTACACCTGTCTAAAGTTTTATGAGTTTTATTTTCAAAAAAAATGTAAATGTATGTGACAGAGCTGCCATACTCCAACTTAGTTCCTCCACCAGGTCAGCTTCCTAGCTGCTATCAGGGACTCTTGAATGCTTCAGACCCAGTCACCGAAGCATGATTGGGGACTCTGAGAAGCTCTTCCACTCGACCAAACTGCAGTTTGCTCCTTCCAGGCACGAATCCTTCCCTCTGCCTTTGCCGCTTCTGTTCCCCTTCCAAGCAAGTATCAATACCTCTGCCTACAATGTCTCCAGCTACTGCCTTTATCACTTGTGGCTCTCAGGCCTAGCTCCTATTAAATAGACCCCGGGATCAGGTACTAACATAACTAGCAAACAGGTCCAAAGACTCTGTTACTGGGAATGAACAAACTACACAGAACACACAGCTCCAAATGAAACTAACACACAATACTAGGGGCCCTAGGGTCTACTCCTAAGTGAAAACAAATTATTGCATGTGTTAGATCCATTTGGAGCTGTGTATCCTGTGTGGTTTGTTCATGGATTCCAGTGAAAGAGTGTTTGGACCTGTTGCCCTGCATTACATTTAACAAATGGAGACAAACCCAAACAAATAAGTATAACAAAATCATATAGGGAAACATAAAGTAACTCATAATAAAACAATAACATATTTATAAACGGTTGGGGAAGACAATAACAAACAAGAAATATGTTTTCAAATAACAATAACACACACCCTACATGTATAATGAACACAGGGTGACTTAAACATAAGAGTCATAAAGTGTCCATCTTCTGCTCCCAGTGATGGTAACTACACCTTGTGACCTTTGTCTTTGGTACTCTGTCTGTCAAGTTAAAATGCATATAGTACACTTTAACATATGCCTCATTTTACTAGGTAGCTTTGCCAAAAAAGCACAACAGGTGTTGCTGAGAAGTTTCACTTCTATTTAATAGCTAATGACACTACATAGTGACACTGATTCATAACATGCTCTGTGTGCAGCCAATAAGTCCATCAGAAAAAAGCACAAAGACATTCTTGAAAAAAATAGATACATTCTAGACTTAAATTCTATGATTCACATCATAACTGAGTACACTGACAACATGATCACAAATTCATTAACCATGTCAAAATGTTAGGCTCCTCTTTCAAAGACTTTCTGAAGCTCTTCAGTGGCCTGGGATTTCTGGAGCTTTTGAAGGAATCTGGCACCTTACCAATAGCTTTGTTCAGGGTTCTGATTCAGTTGCTGGGTGCCATGAGAATATACACTCAGCACATCATCCAAGTCAAGTCCCCTCCTTGGATCCAGTATTGAGTTTGTAATAATTGGAAACATAGCAGCATCAACCTGTGGAGACATTTAGTTGTTATGTATATACCACCTCTGCTAAACTGAATAGAATGCTATCATTTTTACATGACAAGGGATCTTATCTATCTAGCCAAGTGAACCTCCACGTGACGCAACATGCTGAGTAAAGACATATTGAAAACAATAGATATGTGTTTTATCCTTTGTATGCAAAATTTAGTGTCCATACACATACACACTGGAGAATAAAACAAATGGCAAAAATAAATTTAGTTTGTCTAAATCTATCCCTCCTCCCCCCTAAAAAAAAAAAAACAGAATCAGTTAAATTGAATTTCCATTTCAGTTTGTCCGACTTTTGTCTATGAAATTGTTTGGGGGAAAATTATTTGGTCAGAGGTATAGGGTTTAATCAAGTGGTTAAAGTTTAGCCTATGTGGTGCAATATGACCCCCAGATTAGTAAAATTATTGAAAAAATTAGTATAGTTCACTAAAATAAAAAATGGAGAAGAGTGGAGAAGAAAGACCCCATCCCATGGGCATGGAGCCTGTAAAACACAGATGCACTGATGCAGGTCCTCCCTGTGCCTTCTCCTGTGGGAATTGGGTGTAGCTTAATAATACATATAGGAGAATACTAGCACCGTTTATTTAATAAATAACCTTTACTTACCTCCCATGGGCTCGGGGCTGGGGGGACACTATGCCCCCACATTTATTTAATGAATAGCCCCCACCCACAGCTCAATAAGGGGGCTGGAAAGAACACTAGAATGTTCATACCATTCTTTTATTTAATTAATAGACCTGTCCACCACTCACGGGTGTGGGCTAAGGGGAAACTAGGATGCCTCCCCTAATATATTTATTAAATAACATCCACACAGTGACCTGTGCACCCCCTTTTATTTACTTTAAGCAACTTCCATTATTGGTTGGAGGACAGAAGGAACCTGGCACATTCCCCTCCCCCCCCCCTTATTTTATTATTGACTGGGCAGCAATAGTTGCTCTGTTGCTAGTTTTAAGTTACAGTCAGCACCTACTGGTTGCTCACTCTTTAATAGACATGTCCCTACCACTGGCATGCCAAGTGGGGGTAATGTCTACTAAATATAAGATTAATATTGACCCCATAGGATTTTTATTTTCACAAACTGTATTAATATAAAGACTAGCAAGCAAATTGTGGCCAGCTGCCACATGATTAAGCTGACAGAAGCAGGATGTCATAGACCTTCTAAATATGAGACCTATTGCCCAGTAGAGCCAGGTAAGAGGGCAAACCATTAACCACGGAACAGTGCTAGGATTCTCGTAAGCAGTAATGGTAAGTGATTGGAGTAACTCTTTAATTATGAAATACTTACTCAGGTATTCAATCTGCAATACAACTAAAATATTGTTGACTCTTTCTTTTTTATAGTTTAGAGCTATATAAACCAGAAATTACTGATGTATATATGTACATATACTTTTATATATTTTGGTTCTAAATTAATGAACAATGGCCTGGCTAAAAGTACAAGTACCAGTCCTCATTTATAGTACGTGCTGATACACAATTTAATGTTAAACTTAAACACTTTGAAACTTAATAGAAGAAATGTGTGCATGTATCAGCTATCAAATCACAATCTTATATGTAGTATATATGTATATATATAGTATACACATTCATGCATTTACACACTTATAGAGAGAAAACCCTGTTGCTGACAGCAAGTCAGCTAGTATTAATTCATGTTGATAGTACTTACAATAAGACAGGTAGCAGAGCAAATAGATTGTGTTTTTCAGGTCTACTGTGATTACATTTCAGAATGTTGTATTAAGTGCCCTATTGGCCTAAACTGAAACTGATCTTGCTAAGCTAAGAAAGAAACATGTCCTTTTTGTATACTCAACATAACATTTTCTTATCCTGCTGACATGAGACAAAGCTTTGCAAGTAAAAGCCAGTGGGACTAAATAGGTGAGAACAGATCTATGCCCTGCAGACATATAACTTATCTTCTTGCTATTGAGCTTTCACATTGACTCAATGATCTATTTCGAACATTTGCTTTAAATGGATATGCTTTGTGTTGTACTAAAATGGAGTATTCATCTAAATTACTGAGAAATATTTTCATAACATGTTGACTTATTTTTTTTAATATCACCTACTGTAGAGAAGAGTGAAATATACCTACTGTAAAAAAATAAATTAAGTGACATCTGACATTTGTGCCGCCAAGTGGGAGACAATGCTAAAAAACAATCTGATACTTGGCAATAAATGTGAGGTTCCGTTTTGTTTATTTCTACTTATTTGATTAATGTCTGATGTTTTATTCATCTGCTCATTGTTATTGTCTTATCAGGTTGTCTATAATGAGTTAAACTAAACTTTAATAATACAAGCATACAAAAAAAATAAAAAAATAAGTTGCATTTGAGGATCCAAGATTTGAAAATGGTCTTCTGTGCTCGAACATGTTCAAGCCATTTTTTTTTGTCAAAGTTAATCTCTGACTGTAGTGTTGTATAGTTGATCTAAACACAAAATTGTCAATTTCAGGATGAAATAGCCATGCTGTGACTACAGTAGAGTTGGAGATTTTGTTTTCTGCTAATCAACTATTTTGGCCTACATTTTTCAATTCAATTTTCAGGTCTATTCTTTTACTTTTAGAGTGCAGAGGCCCTCTTCGCCTACTCTTTTTGTACGTCATATGTGTTTTGTTAGAATTAAATGTTTGTAAACTGTTTACCTGTTGTATAGTGCTGCAGAATATGCAGGCACTATTCAAATAATTGTAATTTTAAGAAAGGAGAGGTGGCTCAAATTTTGAAATACTTTCTTTACTCAACCTCCATAGAAGCAAAGTGAAATACCATAGAAAAAAAAACAATATTAAAGATATGGTGGGAATCCGCACACAAACATAAATGATCAATTTTAATAAAAATGTTAGCAATAAAAAAAGAATAACCAACAGAAAAATGTACCAATGCATGAAAATCACAAAAGTACACATGGCTAACTGAGCCAATTATTTGTATCATGCAATCAATGGTATAAAGCATTAGAGTGTAACCATCTTAACTCATAGGTTGGTTTTTTAGTGTATATTTGGAATCTTATTTTATATATATACTGGCAACTGCAGGTGCTGCACAGAAAAAAAAAGCTTGAAAAAAAGGGGGTGCAGTAATGCCTGAAATTGGCTCTGAAATTCCAGACACAGCTGTGTGGCGAGGAAAATGAAGGACAATTAAATGCGAGGAAGATGAAGGACAATTAAAGCACACCAAGAGCCAAGGGAAGTCAGGAGGACTCTTTTCCATGGATCGATCCTTAGCCAGGAACTCTGTGCCAGATCGAAGTATGACCATGGCCTAGCTAAACGTCACTCAATGATTACTCGGTCTGGTTACATCCAATCCAGGCATTATTTTCAACAATGTTCTGAAGGGAATTAATCCTCTCTGGAGATGTATTCGTTGAGACATACTGTTGAAGAAAGTTATGTTTTGGGGTTACTGTTGTAAGGTGACCTGTTGTCTGGAAGTTAATAAAATCATGTTAAGTTAATTGAGTTATTCCCCACACACAGCAGCGCCAATGAGGGAACCTATTGTCAACATTGATGATCCCTGTAGCGGATCATCTGGTAACCCGACTGGTTACCTCTGCTATTTCTGTTCCTTCAGCTGAACAGGAACCACTTAGGGCACAAAAATACCCATTTTCTCCCAGTAACTGGACAACACACAGTTCTGGAGGTAAAACACAACTTTATTGGCCCCACATGGCTTTTAGGCATAACACCATGCAAGGGGTGTAACACACAGCATACAATGCCCCCTCCCAGGGTCCTCCCCCTCCCCGGGAACTTAACATGGGAAATGGCTTTATCCCTTTGTTCCCAAAGGCCCACCACCCAAACACAGGGTTTCCCACATCCCTTCATCCCATGAGCCTCTGCACTTGGGAGACCAAGTGTGGGAAAAAGGGACTGTCTCTTTGTCTCCCAGGCACAGAGTGCCCGCCCGCAGAAAAAGAGCTAGTCTCTTTGTCCCAGCGTGCACTGCAAAGCCTGTCAAAATTGCCAGTGCCCCAAATATGTCCACATTAACCTCAGGGACCCTCACATGCCCCCTCCGTTCGCAGGGTCCCTGTGTGTAAACCAGGCAAGGGAATCATCTCCTTTCCGGATACAAATGCTCCCCATGGGTGCTGTTCACCTATACGAAATGGCAGCCACCCAAGGTAGCACTCATTAATAACTTCCCTTGCGGTTTCACACTTATGTTGCAAGTGTGAATGTTCTAATTGATTGGCGTGAACATTCTAATGGGGAATTGGAGAGGCCCTTGTTCGGGAAACTAACAAGTCAGGAAACAATCCACGAACGCTCCCCCTGGCTGGTGTTCATCTGTACGAATGGAGTGCTCGTTAATTGGTTCCCTTTCGGTTTGCGGTTTGGCACTTTGTTACGAGGTGTGAAGGTTCTAAGCCAACATTCTAAATGAGGTATCGGGTTGGTCCCCATTTGGGAGGCAAATTAATTCCCTTTGTGGAAGCACTCCCAAACGGGGAGTGGGCAGAAGACACGAAAATATGGGGGAACACACATAATATCAGACAGGCAATTCCCAGACTTTTAGCATTCCTGCCACAACCTCGGTTGTGATTTTCCCTAGAAATATGTACCTGTTGTCCAAGGAAAGTGTTGTTGTTTACCCCTTTACCAAGTCTGGAATGTTGATTTGAGTAAGGCTATATTCACTGAGCAATTTATTTTCCAGCATTAGGGATTCTTGGCATAGGAACTCGTCATAACACAGTTCAGTTTTTAGCATTCTCACACACACTACCATCTCATGTGTATTTAAATTGTTTATTCTACTTGCAAATGTAAGATCTGAAACTCTTGAGATTTCAGATCACATTGCTGGCAATATTTGTATCTGTAATTGTGAAAGAAACAGCCTCTGGCTAGAAGCTGTCAAATAATGTAAGACAGCTTGTTCTTGCTATCATTGACATGTTAAATTTAAACTGCAGATTTGACATGTGTTGTGAAGAATGTGAATTAAAGTTTCCTGATGTAAAAGCATTGAGGAAAAAAAAAGCATCTGCTAAGATAGATTAACTCATTTTTGAATTATATAATATTGTGCCATTATGACTTTCATATAGGTTGGTTTTCATGTGCAATAATGAAATATTTTTTTATGATATGATTTAAAGAAAAATATTAAATGTCAACTACATTTGAAAAGTAAAAACAAATACATTGCTATTTTTATGCATTGGTTTACACAATTGAATAATTTTAGTAATGTGTAAATTAATATGTAATCATTCGTGTAATGCCTTGAGCTGGAAAGATGACAGTGCTTTACAAGGAAACTGTTTTAAATGGTGTAAGCAAGCTAGGGGCTTCTCATGTTTTTCTTAGAGTTTGGTATGGCGGCATGGATAATCTATACTTCACTAGTATGATGTAAGAGGGTAATTTCTTAAGCTTGGACATAGGATAGTCAGAAAATTAAATACGGTGACTATACTTATATCTTCACTAAATCCAGGGGTTTTGTTAGTGGGGGCTGACTTGGGCTGGAGGCCTGAGTTGTCTACTGAAAAGCATTTTAGCAAAGAATTATGATTAGCCTCAAGTCTCCTGAAAATCTGCAAGTGATAGAAGTATTACTTACATTACAATTTGTAATAGTGAAAGAGAAGTCCCACCTCCAACCGCAGATTTAAAAAAAAACCTCTATTGATCCTCTCAGTTATATATTGATTATGTAATAATAATTTACCATAAAAGAGACTAGACTTTCCGAATGCCAAATCGTCATATGGACAAACAAATCAAGAGGCAAACAACCCGGAAATGAAATCAGCCATTTTGTTGGTGAATCAGAGTACCATCAGTGGTGCTAAAAAAAGACAATTGAAAGAAAAAAGATAGTTAATGGTTATGGCACAGCTACTAGATATTGGTTTTATTCACAGAATAAGGCAGAAGGGAAAAATGAATAGAGGGAACAAAAGGAAGATGCAGTCAAAAAATCTATATGTATATTTTTGTATTTATATAGTTAATAGATTTTTCTACTGCTCCTCAATTTTTTTCTCTCTAGTGGTTACTTCTTCTCACTTTATTTGTGTATACATTTTACAGTACATGGATAGGCCCATTTATGTCCCATTTTGATTACTCTGAATTCTTTTTCTTCTCATAGACTAATTTTGTCTTAATCAAAACGCTGCATGGGCAAAATCCAAATTGACGGAGACAATTTTTTTTTCCAGACATACCAAATTTACAACAAAGAGATTTCTGAATAGCAGACAAATATAGGCTGAAAGGGACCATAACATTTACCCTTAGGCTTGGTCTGAAGCCCCCCCCCCCCCCCCCCCCCATATTTATAGCAAGCTAACAACTCCCCTGATTAAACCACACTATTGAATTAGGATGTATTGTATATGGTACTTAAAATGTCCCTTCAATAATGGTACTGCCTGGAAAATCTATTATCTATGCAGTTGTTTGTTAATCATCCATCTTCTGTCTCCAAATCTGACAGGCATTAGAATTTACATGAATTATATCTTTCTTTCTATTAATTCTTACTCATACTCATTTCATGAAGAATATATGATGTTCTCAATTTGCATCTCAAACAAATTCTCTTAATTGTATTGACATTATTATGGCATACTGTATTTCATGACCAAAGCATCTTTGCTCCTAGGCCTATTTCCACTAAGCACACTTCAGACTCATATAATTATGCTTAGCTGACTGGACTCTGAGTTACCTATGGTCTGTTGCTTAAGAAGCTCACACTCAAACTACGACTGAAACCTTTACATTTAAACAGCAAAAAAACACTCTAATGATGATCATTCAAAAATACTAACTGGGACTTAGTCCCTTTTTCTTCACTCTCCCCAAAAAAGTTGGTGACAAAGACAGAGAAAGACTTCAAAAAAGGAGTTAATAAGGGAATGCGGGAGAGTGAGAGAGAGTGAGAGAGATCACAGAAACCAGCCATAAGAAAACTTGTAAAAGAGTTAAAGAGAGGGACAAGGGTTGAAGAGGCTGAGTGATAAAGTTGAAGCTATGTGGAGAAATTCAGGGTAAAAACAGTGAAACATTCCAGAGGGAGACACATAAATCTATGTATAACACATACATTGTCTTGATGTATATAATAATCAGGGCAACCATCATGGATGAATACCTTTTAGGTGGCCTGGTACAGCGTAGGGGCCTGAATGGGGACATGTAATGCTTAGTAATCTGGTTGGGGAGATATATATATCTCCACCAACCAGACCACATGGTCTAGCAGTATTAAATTATGCTCTTCATCAGATGGGAATCTGCACCGTTCCCCTACAGGTAGCAGCAGTGGAGGATGTGATATCACAGACATCTTTTCTTACATGCATTAAAAGGTAGCATGGCTTTAATAGAGAATTTATTGTGCTGCAGTTTCTATGGCGGGCTCAGATACACAGCATGTGTGTAGAAGGTCAGGGTCAGGGATATGGCAGTTTGTGGTATTGTTGCCCTAGAGCAATCACACTGCACTGCCATGCCAGATTGCTTGCTGTCCTGCTGTGAAAAGGTAGCAGCACAGCAATTAGTCTCATAAGGTTCCAGCCACACTACAGGGAATCTGAGGTGGGAGTAGGACTACAGAGAGAGGGGAGTATAATATAGGAGCAGGGGATATTTTTGACTTTTTACTGTAGGTGGAAGACGTAGGGGATCTTTTTATGTAGGTGCTTAAATGTGTCTTTGTGTGTGTTTGACAATGTGTGTGCATATGTCTGTGTATGTGTTTGTGTCTGACAGTATGTGTGCATCTATGACAGTGTGTTTGCTTGACAGTGTGTGTTTCTGCAACTGACTGTATGTGCCTGTTTATGTCTGACTGTGTGTGTGTATCTGATGGTGTAAATATATGTATATATGTTTGAGAGTGTGTTTTTATGTTTTTAATATTATGTATCTGTGTATGTGTGTGATCCTGACATTTTAGATATGGTATGTTTGTGTCTGGCAGTGTGCATATTTGGGTATTCTGGAACAGGTTATGTGTATGACAGTTTATGTGTTGTATGTGTGTGTCTCTATGTGTGAGTGAAGGAGTGTGTATATAGGGGGGTAGGGGAGATTGCCAATTTCTTTAAGGGACCCAAAGATTTCTGATGGCAGTTCTGATAATAAAGTAAGTAGAGCACACTGAATACATTTCAGTCTGTATTTATGAACTTTACACTTCATCGTTACTTTATGTAATAGTCTTAATCATTTCTAATCTGATTTCACCATGCAAACTTCCACTGCCCATTAGTTTCGTTTAGAAGAAAGGACATGCCATTCTGTGAAAAATGAATGTTATTAAGACTGTGTTCATTGAACTGTTTTTAACAAACTATAAAATTAAATCAAAAAACTATTTTGTTTGCAATTCATCTCCGTTATATTTGATGAGGCAGGTCAGACTTCTGTATGACTAAAAAATATGGTTGTGCATAAATATATATGTATGTGGATAACAATAATGCAAATTTTCTTACAGTTTCTTTCAATAATGATATTTCTATTGCTACTGGTACAATCCTGGAAACAGGATCCCATATAGCTCATATGGCTGCGTTTCCAATTCATATCTTTCAACTACTTCTTATTTAATAATTTAGCAGCCTTAATTTACAGTGAAGAAAACAATTAAATTGCTCTTGGAAAAACAATTAGTATATAATGTTCAAAACAACTTTGTGTCAGAATATGACCCATACGCTCATTTGAGCTTGGGATATCATAATAAGTATTTACAGCTTTTACACTTAATTATTTAAGAGGCAGGAACATTATGGTATTTTTGGAAATTCAAGACGCTGAAACCCGCATAATTAGTTTAAATGACTGGCAACCAATTTATGCTTTCTAAAATGTCAAATGAGGAATCATTGTGCTGGTTATGGTACTGACATGTTCCTGGCACCTTCCCCAGTTCTAAGTCAAATGTGTCAAGTTATGGTGCAAGGATCCCCGATTGCTTTCACCGGTTAAGTGAAAAAATGAGGATTCCCCAGTGGCCTGTAGTGGTTATAGTGCATGGAGTGCCCATTTAACTGGTAAGCATAATGTATGTAATAACCAAACAGTTTGGGTATTGTTTGAAAGAAGAGCATTTATAAAAACATACTTATATAATACTTTACTTATATAAAATCCATTTTCAGTTCACCACAATTCACTGCTTAGTGAATGAATCCTAATGTATTTAGTTCTAGATTGAAATGATTTATAAGTGGTTTCTTTACAAACATTCCATAAATAAAATTTGGGGCTGCAGTTTTTTGTTGAAGCATGACCAAACACTATACGTATAATTAATTTTTGCCTAAAATACTGACGCTCCGAAAATGCAATGATAATTGTGCTAGTGGAATCATAAAAGGTTTCACAGTAATAAGTAGACTGCTTACAGATTGGCAGTAGATATGTGAAAATGGCTTAAATATGTGCATAAAACTTAATAGTACACCTAGTTCAAACAAGGAATATATATATATACCGTATTTTTACATATCCTTGAACATCCAATGTTGTGTATACCTTTAAGAAGAAAAAAAACAGAAATAGTGCAGTACCCTTATGTACACAAATGTGATATACACATAAATTGTAACACTCACATATTCCAGAGGTATAACCTATAACACAAGATTATATGTTCAAGGATATGTACAAATATGGTGTATATATATATATATATATATATATATATATATATATATTCCTTGTTTGCACTAGGTGTACTATTACGTTTTATGCACATATTTAGGCGCTCCACTGAATCTGGTACAAAAAAATTCTGTCTTTGATGTGATTTTTGGAGAATTGCACATTACAGTGTGGTAGCAGCTAAGAGATTGTTTTTTTTAAGCACAGTCAATAGATATAGCACTTGGGAACAGAACAGAAAAGTGTATAGCACGCCTAATAATTTATATATACAAAATGTACGTGCATATATTCCAGAGTGATCAAATAGATCAAAACCTCGGAATAAAAATGAAATAAAGATAATAGTGCAATACAGTAAACTTATATTGTGAAGTGGTGAATATAACTATACACAATCCACTCACATTTCTATGAGCTATAACAGAGATCCCGGTCTCTATATGTTGTTATAGTTGACACAGGTATTTCCAAAGTGCAGTATGCGTGGTATATGTAAAAAGAAATAGCAGCCAATGGTGAAGTAAGTACTTATGGTAAAATAAATAATGAGTAGTAATGTACTTACAATTTATAGAGCATAAAACTTGCTCTAATGTGTATTAGTGAGTGGAGCAATATTACCAATTATGAGACAGAAAGGAAATATATATATGTAACAAAAACTGTTTTCGATATTATAATGAAGCCTCCAGCAGTAATGATGTATATGTAAGGAAAGAGAGAAAATAATAGTAGTGCAGATTGTTTGCATAAAAAGTATATAAGTATATGCACAGGTAATGGTTCTCAGTTTGTAAAATATCCCTTTAAAGAGTATATAAGTATATGCACAGGTAATGGTTCACAGTTTGTAGAGTATCCCTTTAAGGAATGCTATGGTAGAATTACAATAAAAATGACATAGATTTATTAGCTGCCACATGCAGAAATGTTACATATATACATGACATATGCTAAAAAACGCGTTGACGTCACAAGAGGGGGAGGAGCTTGTAGATCACTGAGTCCTGAGGCTTCTGTTCTGGTATACAGCAACACACGTGGAGTTTTTCCTGCTGCCGAACAAAGAGAACGCCGGACAAAGCAACCTGCCACCCCAACACTAAAGCTTTTATAGTGAGTAGGCACATAAGTGTCATACTCACCAACAAATCTAGTAAGGGGCTTGTCACCCTATCTGTTTATCCTTCTTTTCCCCTTTTTTTCCCCTTTTTAACATATGTCATGTATATATGTACCATTTCTGCATGTGGCAGCTAATAAATCTATGTCATTTTTATTGTAATTCTACCATAGCATTCCTTAAAGGGATACTCTACAAACTGTGAACCATTACCTGTGCATATACTTATATACTCTTTAAAGGGATATTTTACAAACTGAGAACCATTACCTGTGCATATACTTATATACTTTTTATGCAAACAATCTGCACTACTATTATTTTCTCTCTTTCCTTACATATACATCATTACTGCTGGAGGCTTCATTATAATATCGAAAACAGTTTGTATATACATATATATATTTCCTTTCTGTCTCATAATTGGTAATATTGCTCCACTCACTAATACACATTATTTTCTCTTTGTGGTGGATTTTGGGATTACACCAGAGTGTGAAGCATTTTTGACAAATTTAGCACCCAGATTTTACTTGTTTATATTATAAAACTTGCTCTAGTACAAACAGCTTGGGTGGTATAATCCCCACCAGGGATATGCAGGAATGAGTATAAAAAGTAACTCATAAAAGTATACTTTAATATAAACAAACAGAATAAAAAAACATAAAAGGTATAAAGGAGAGTACCACTTAACGTGTTTCGCCTGATACGGCTTCTTCAGAAGTGTGGTATAACCTCCTCTGGGTTCCATTTATATATGCTTCTAAATTGATTAATTGTTTCCTGATGTGTCTCTTTCTGTTTCCTGGTTCCAGTTGAAACGCACGCGTCATACCGGAAATGACGCGATACACGCATCATACCGGAAATGACTCGGCGTCATATAGCAGTTTGTGTGTTATTGTTGCGCTACTATGGAACGCACGCATCGCTCAGAGACAGCGTGCGTCGCGTTCCAGGCGCTACCTATCAGTTATCCAAACAGCTCCAACGAAGGAGGGGTGTGAGAAGTAGGCGTGTATCACATCTCCATACTTATGATGACGGCATAGCGGCCATATTCGTTATGGGCATAAAAAAATAGAATAAATAGAATCACTAGATATTAATGTCATATATTCAATCATAGTGATATTTATATAAATAAATAACTATTTCTGGTATTATAAAGTTATGCAGGTATAAGAGATGATATATATAAAAAAGTATATATATAAAAAAAATGAATAAAATTAGCATCAACAGGCAAAGAGTAATACATTTCATTCACATAAAACCCATAATAGAGCATAAAGAGTAATGTTATAAATATAACAAACATAATAATGTTGAATAAATATAATTCATACATATTAATTAAAGTGCACTGAAGGTGAATTATGTCCAAGTGTGCATATAATTAGAGTGCACTATAAGTGAACCTTATCCAGGTGTACATTTAGGTGGTTCAAATTTTCTGTTCTCTTTATCTATCCAAAAGGTTTTGGGAATCCTTGCTCTGTATACTGCTGCCTGTTCACAATTCACTATAGTGAGCGCCTATTACCCCTTCCTTTTTTGGCAGATATAGCACTTGCACTTTAATAAGCGCTCATATACATAAATTGTGAATATAAACTTTGTATATGTAAAGGCAGGTGCTAGGAAGCCACAATAAACACATCAAAACAAATTGTTTGCAATATGTCTACATTATTCACATATACACATGAGGTTTGGAAGGAATATAAACCCTAATATCATCAAAAACAAATATAATGGCAGTATCTTATATTTGATTTTCTTTTATTGAGTGTACATTAAATCACATGCATGATAAATGGAAGGCTTTTAGCAAATAATATAGAACAGCTAAAGACAATGAAAGGCAGGGTAAAAGCTACAAGTGAAAAAAGATTTTCTATGGATTACTATGTTAATCTATGGAGAAATATAAATGACCCAGACATAAAATAAAGCACTTTTATATAAAATTATAAAAATCATATTAATAATTCTGATATTACTTTAGCACCTCTTATAATCTCTGCTTTTATTCCACAGACACACTAAAAAAGATGGAATTTAGGATATTTGTGATTTTTATATTTGATTTCAAAATATTCTTCTAAAAGTGTCATATTAATAATCCCCCTTCATGGTACATTGATACTCCCTTCACATGCATTTGTTATACAATCAGCAGCAGAATAACAACTAGCAGAAAGAGTTGGCGTTTTAATGATATATAACATAACGATCTCTCCTCTCTCTCTCCAAGTTCATTAAATCTAATGAGGAACCTTAAAGAGGATCTGTCAATTCTCTGAAAACTGACAGTCCCTCGTTCTCCCACACCAGTAAACTCTATTGAAACACTTACTGCGGTGAGTAGTTCAGTAGACATACATATAAAACAAACAGAATGTGTGTGCACTCTTGGGTAGTACTTCTAAAGTTCTGCAGATCCCTATATTCCCTTATAGCACCCACGTACAGCACTATGGGGATTAAGTTGATTTCCTTAGAATGCTGTAGTAAAATAAAAATATGTTTTGTATAATCATTTTAAAAAATCCATAGTTAACTTTCATTTAGCTATTAGGTTGTATTGTAGCTATTAGGTTGTTATTGTTCATGTTTATTTGATACTGATAGTGGTAAATAGGCTTTGCCCTTTGCTTTTTATAAACAAAATAAACTGGGACAATTACAAAATAATTGAAAAAACAAACAAAAAACAAACAAACAAAGAATTATAAAGAATTATAAATTATAGACTCAACTAATAATAGTGTGTGATATTAAGCCATTGTTACAAATATACTAGAACGAATAACCCTAATTAAATCTGTTACACTGAGATTATTTTTTTATAAGAAGCCAACAGGTTATAAATGAAAAATAATGTTTTATTAATGTTTCACAAACAGGGGAAAACTTCCAGGAGATACGCTTATCGCTTTTAATTGAGGTACACTTTTCTTATCTTATAGAATCTAGACCACAAGCTGAAATATATATTAGAACATGAACAGTCAAGTAAAGTAATATATGAATTGTATTCACATATACATTAAACTTGTTATTTAGGACTTGGGATTGGTGCAATAAGTAACCATACAAAATGTATCTGTTCCCAAATATTAATTAAATGTAATAATCAAAAACAGCAATGGTGGAGGTAGTTAATGTGATTACTTGTTGTGGATAAAAGATTATGGAATAAATTAAATTTATATAGGAGAAATCCTGACTGTACACATTATATGAGAAGTTGCAAATAAAGAAGATTTAGTTATTAAAACTGAGACAGGTGGCAGGATTTTATTATTGGACAAAGCTTATTATGATACAAATACATTTTAACTATTTGTTGCATTTATCAGATATAAAACAAAAATCCAACGTCAGAAATTTAAAAAGAAGTGAATTAAAAATCTAAATATAGATCAATCGTTAAGTACTTAAAAAAATAATTATACAGAATACTTATTAAGTTTCTTAAATATTATAAACTAGTTTTATAATATTCCGTGGAAGACTTATCTTGGCGTGATCTTGTGTTTTTAATCGTATTTCAGTCATATGTCTAAAGATAAAAATCTCATTTGATGGGTTGTAAGATCTTCATGTTTTATGGAATATAGAATAGGAATTGAATTATATTTTCTGGTCTGAGATGTCACCTCTTTACATAACAATATTCTGCAAGGTAAAGATGTAAAAGTGATACAATCCCTATTACACTCAATCCAGAAGGCGTTTATAATGTATAATTAAACATAATTTTTATTAAATATTAAATAAAAAAAACATTTTTTTCAGGTTTTTGGACCCACTTCTTTTTCAGCTTAATATGACTGTAATGAGGATGAGGTTCAAATCCTTTGCTCTGTGGCTTGAGCACTGGGGTGTTTAGTCTTTACACTAGGCGATTTAAAACCATAATTCTTTTTAAGGTTTACTGATCAATCAATTTAGTTTAGGTAGCAAAAAGGGTGGAAAAAAGCATGCAAAAGATGAGTATTCTCATTCTGAGAAAAAAATATATTTAGATTCAGATGAATGTGCTGTGCAAAGCAAAACACACTACCATGTTCATTCTTCTTAGTTTTCACTATTTTGTTGTGCCAATATAGATGCAGATGTAGATTCTTTGAAAAAAAAGCATTGGATCTGTCACAAACATTTCTCTAAATCAAAAATTATACAAAGTAGCTCAGAACTGTCCATAGTTATGATTGTGTTAGTCCTCAATGTAATTGTGCTATGCAGAAACCATACCTCATATCCTGGATGACATTAGAAATGTTCTCCATCAGCACTTTTGAAGCTATTCTGTGTGTTACATTTCTGGGGTGAGTAAAATTCAATCATTTCTCACTTAAAAATCATGGACATTTTGTGCAAAAGCTATAAGTAAATAACTCACAGATATAACTGGCTCATAGTCCATGATACAGTCGCACAGAAATATAAAAAGCATAGTAAATGCAAACGCCGTGCTTTTTGTTGCCAGATCTAAATATAAAATATTGGTTCACTCTCTTTAGAGATCATTACAGTAATCATAGGGGATGTGCCACCAATGCATGACATCTTTATTTTAGAGTGGTTTTGTATACCGTTCGCTAATATACAGGTGACACAATTTAATTGCCATTCATGGTCATTTGTCTACTTCCACTACAATAGTTACACCAAACAGCATGGTACAGTGTCCCACAAAGCCATTCCAGTCAAGGTTTTATCTCTAATTTAAAGTGGAATTGTGTAAAGCTCTTATATGAAATTCCTTTAAAACCCAGAGTGATATAAAAACTTTAGTAGTTGCTACTACACTTTCACCTCAATTTAATAATCTTTCTAAATTATTGCATATGGTTAGACAATTCTTGAAATTATTTATCTACAGAACCTCCCATAGACTTTAATGGTGACTTGCATAGATAAATCATTTGGAAACCTTTCTAGCAGTATTGAATCATTTTGAAAACTTGTTGAATCAAGGTCTTTGTGTAACCACCCCAAAAAAGCACACAACAAAACAGTAATATAATTCAGTGAAGTTGAACACTTATTACATTATCACATCAAAACCTGATTAAATTGTGTTCTTAGGCACATATCTGAATATTTCTTATCCAGACACAGGCCTCAATTTAATAATCTTCCCAAATGATTCAATAGTTTTAGAAAAAATTCCAAATGATGTTTCTACAACAATTCACATAGACTTTAATAGGTGACTTCTGTCGGTGAATTATTTGGAATCTTTTCTAACAGCCTTGAATAATTTTTTAATGATGCCTTAATTTTCCAAAATCAGTGCCCTTAAATAATAAAAGTGCCACCTCGGAACCTGACTGACTTAAAGGATTTGCTGCTAATGTCTTGGTGCTCGATAACAGGACACATTTGAAGGTCGTGTTAGAATACATGACTTAATGCATCAGTCATATTTTGGCACTACAAAGGGTACCTACATGATAATTGGCAAGTGGTTTTATGTTGTGGCTGATCAGTGTACACTTACTTTAGGGGTGCCCCTATGGTCACCTCTAGTGAATAAACAGTATGTAGATTAGGTCCACTCCACCTTTTACCAGTGGTATATTCAGTACTTGGAGAAATTACATTAAAGTATTTATCTCTCCTAATTCAGTCCAGCCAGGAGTTAAAAAATATATTTTAGAGGAGAAGCATTGTAATAGGTTGTCTCTAAAAACCTCTACTCAACAAGATACTGTATATTCCTGAATTTGTGTTAGAATTTAATCTGTATAGGAATGTCACATTGTAAAATTTCCCTCAGCACAGAGCCAGACTCATATTTATACAAATTAGTAGAATGCAATACCTTCTTTTATGATTATCACAAGTCCTTTTTGGCCAGGGTGGCTACTACTTTAGCCCACTGAAATATTTAGGCCAATCAGAGTCAGCATGAAATATCTGAATATCTTTTGCAGATCATTTGTGGGACTCAGGATGCATGTGCTTTTTGGCTCTTCAGCTAAAAATGCAAAGACCTCCAAAAGTGACAAATCCACTTTATATTTTAACAATTAATTTCGCTTTGTTAGCCCACCTTTACTGCATTTTTTTTTTCAAAAATGCAAGTGGCACATGATGTCATACTTCATGTTTCATGATTTCTTGTACTTCAGCATTTAGCATTCTACATGATAAAGCTGATAGTGGAACTACAACGCCCTGAAACCTAGATAGACCTAAGTCTAGCAGTACTACAGAAGTCTTGATTAAGCCACTTTTTGGTTTGCTTAGAACTAGATTGTGCATAACCTGGAACTATTTTTGATTTATAGTTTGTGCATATTTTACATTATCTATATTATGCCCTTAACAAAATAATGGAGCAACTCCATCATGGAATGTCTCTTTAACCACTTCACTAGCTAAATCAAGTATAAATTATTTTATTTTCAGGTACTTTAGAGATTGAAATCAAGTCCATGAAGCCTTATCCACCATTAATTATACTTTAGTTATGATAGCCAGCCTGTATAGGAACACATTTCTCTATCAGTAGCCATTAGTCTGATATAATGCCTGTAAATTTGGAGAAACTGTAAGCTCACCTCCTGACATCAAACAGCACAGGAATTTTCAATGGGTCACATTATTCCTACTGCAAAGTGGGGTGGAGTGAATGAACTGTACTATTTCACTATTAGCAGTCCAGAAATGTATAAAGATTTTTATAGAAGTTTCAAATAATTTTCTTTTTTTAATAAATCATTTAACTGCATTAACTGTATGCAGGCATTATGTTTGATTTCAGATATTGTTTTTAAATTATGTTGCTATCTTTAGTGAGCTGTAATGCTAGTAATGACAACTATGTCCTTAGAAAAACCTAAATGCAAGGTATTTGTCAATTTCTATTTATCTATTTTTATCACACCTACTGTAAGTTAGAAACATTGTATTTTTGCTTTTATAAAAACATTTCCGACCCTATGTGAAATACTGCAAGATAAAGGGCGCTGTATACAGTCTAAAGCCTTTTAAGCTCCTGGCTCACATAAAAAAATGTTGGCATGGTCATTGGTGATTAGGATGCTGCCAGGAACACTGGACAGCTGTAAGGCATGAAAGAGGCACTTGAAGCACTAAAACCAGTTATTTCTTCTCATAGTTTAAAGGGACACTCCAGGCACCCAGACCACTTCAGCCCATTGAAGTGGTCTGGGTGCCAACTCCCATCACCCTTACCCTTGCAAGTGTAATTATTGCAGTTTTTATAAACTGCAATAATTACCTTGCAGGGTTAAGTCCTCCTCTAGCGGCTGTCTATCAGACAGCCACTAGAAGGTTTTCCGGGTTTTTAAAACACAAAAGTGTTTTAAACAATGCTGGATGTCCTCACACTATGCATGAGGACCTCAAGCGACGCTGGAATCCCCATAGGAAAGTATTGAACAATGCTTTAGCATGGGGAGGTCAAATGTGCCCGCGCAGCCATTTCCACTGACATTGGTGGGGGAGGAGCATTGGCAGAGCCTGACCCAGCGACCCAGGATTCAGGTAAATCACTGAAGGGGTTTAACCCCTTCATCAACATGGGATGGGAGGTGGGAGGGAGGGGGGCACTGCAAGATCCTGCAGTGCCAGGAAAACAAGGGACTCTCCTGGCACTGGAGAGTCCCTTTAAAGTTGCCCCTTCTGCATGTCACCCTTCACACGGTATATATAACCATATTGATTAGCAAAAACTGTAGCAATAAGCCTACCTCTTATCCCCGTAACATTATAAAAAAGTAAAATAATAGAGAATCATTGTGTCTTGGAATGCCTGTATTATTTGACTAACTGAATTTTGGATCAACATCCTTTTTCAAGTCTAAAGCATATCTGATACAAATGACATATTCAGCTCACAACTCCAGCTCTAATTGCATGTATAATTTTTTTACATAGAGAGAAAGGAATATATTCAGTCAACTATGAATGGCACTAGTAAACTACACTGAACAAAATTATAAACGCAACACTTTTGTTTTTGCCCCCATTTTTAATGAGCTAAACTCAAAGATCTAATTCTTTTTCTATGTACACAAAAGGCCTATTTCTCTCATGTATGGTTCACAAATCTGTCTAAATCTGTGTTAGTGAGCACTTCTCCTTTGCCGAGATAACCCATCCACCTCACAGGTGTGGCATATCAAGATGCTTATTAGAGAGCATAATTATTGCACAGGTATGCCTTAGGCTGGCCACAATAAAAGACCACTCTAAAATGAGCAGTTTTATCATACAGCACAATGCCACAGATGTTGCAAGTTTTGAGGGAGCATGTAATTGGCATGCTGACTGCTAGAATGTCCACCAGAGCAGTTTTCCGTGAATCTCAAAGGCGTTTCTGAGAATTTGGCACTACATTCAACCAGCCACACAACCGCAGAACACGTGTAACCACACCAGCCCAGTACCTCCACATCCAGCATCTTCACCTCCAAGATCGTCTGAGACCAGCCACCCGGACAGTTGCTGCAACAATCGGTTTGCATAACCAAAGAATTTCTGCACAAACTGTTAGAAATCATCTCAGGGAAGCTCATCTGCATGCCTGTCATCCTCATCAGGGTCTTGACATGACTGCAGTTTGTCGTCATAACCAACTTGAGTGGGAATATGCTCACATTAGATGGCGTCTGGCACTTTGGAGAAATGTTCTCTTCACGGATGAATCCCGGTTTTCACTGTACTGGGCAGATGGCAGACAGCGTATATGGCGTTGTGTGGGTGAGCGGTTTGCTGATGTTAACTTTGTGGGTCGAGTGGCCCCTGGTGGTGGTGGGGTTATTTTATGGGCAGGCGTATGTTATGGACAACAAACACAGGTGCATTTTATTGATGGCAATTTAAATGCACAGAGATACTGTGACGAGGCAAATGGTGGTCACACCAGATACTGACTGTTTTTTGGACTCTTCCCCCCTGGATCACCCCAATACAGTAAAACTGCACATTTTAGAGTGGCCTTTTATTGTGGCCAGCCTAAGGCACATTTGGTCTAATAATCATGCTGCATAATCAGCATCTTGATATGCCACACATGTGAGGTGGATGGAATATCTCGGCAAAGGAGAAGTGCTCACTAACACAGATTTAGACAAATTTGTGAACCATATATGAGAGAAATAGGCCTTTTGTGTACGTAGAAAAAGAGTTAGATATTTGAGTTCAGCTCATGAAAAATGGGGGAAAAACAAAGGTGTTGCGTTTATAATTTTGTTCATTGTAGTTTACTAGTGCCATTCATAGTTGACTGAATAGATTCCTTTCTCTCTATGTAACAAAATTATCCATGCATTTAGAGCCTGAGTTGTGAGTTTAATATGTCATTTTGATCAGAAATGCTTTATACTTGAAAAAAGGATGTTGATCTAAAATTCTGTTATTTAAATAATACAGGCATTCCAAGACACAATGATTCTCTATTATTTTACTTTTATATAATGTAGGCTTATTTCTACAGTTTTTGCAAATCAATATGGTTATACATACTGTGTGAAGGGAGACATGCAGAAGGGACAACGTTAAAGGGAATCTCCGGTGCCAGGAAAACAAACCCTGGAGGTGGATGGATTATCTCGGCAAAGGAGAAGTGTTCACTAACACAGATTTAGACGGATTTGTGAACAATATTTGAGAGAAATAGGCTTTTTGTGTACATAGAAAAACTCTTAGATCTTTGATTTCAGCTCATTAACATTGGGGTCAAAAACAAAAGTATTGCGTTTATAATTTTGTTCAGGGTATGAATGCTTTATTGCAAGCATGTCAAACTCAAAGTCTGGCATGGGCAACATAAACAAGGTTTAAGTTTATGTGGGCCGTAAAAAAAAAACACTTACATTTTCATAGAAAAAAAAACAGCATCCCCCCTCTACTAAACCACAGCACCCCCTCTACTAAATCCCAGTTCCGCCATCTACTAAACCACAGCACCCCCATCTACCACCCTGTCCCAAATCTGATCCTCCTGCTGACACACACACTGACACACACATACAGACACACTGACGCGCACTCACTGACAGACACACACATATACTCACTGACAGACACACACAAACTGTCAGTAGTTTAGCTAAGATTAATTTGCAACTTGGTTAAGCAATTTTTGAAAAGAAGCTTCCTGTAGTAGAGGGTTCCATTTAAAAATATATAAGAGATAGGGGCCGTGTCCAGCTTCCGGTGAGAGCGGTCGCATGGCTTAGGAGCTCCGCTTCCAGCCCGACCTGTAAGCTACCGAACGCATTTAATTTAGCGAAAAATCAAGAGAAGGCTTATCCTGCACGAGTACAACAGTGGCAGAGTGCACAATGCCACCTTGCAAGCAATTAAAAATATCAGAGTCAGCTAGACCGAAGAAAACTGAACGCCGCCAAGAAAACCAAGATGGCGACGAAGCCTCTAATGTATCGGATGGCCAATCTGACCACGAAACGAGCTCTGCTACATATTCAAACTCTCCTGTGACAGAGCGTAGCCTTCACAAGATGTTACAAGAACTCCGAGCTACGATAACAGCAGATTTTCAATGTATAAATGGCGATCTAAGAAAATAAATTTCAAGTATTGGGGACAGGACAAGTCACCTCGAGAATAGAACAGAAAAATTATGTGTAGCACATATCGAAGTTGTGGACAAACTGCAAAAATTGTCTGAAGAAAACGAAACGCTGAAACTAAAACTAGCGGACATTGAAGACAGATTGAGGAGGCAAAATGTCCGCTTCAGAGGCATACCCGATGACATATCCCACAATGCTCTTCCAGCCCACATTCTTTCAATCTGCAATTCACTTTTTCCAGGCCTACCGGATTCAGCATGGGCCTTTGACAGAATGCACAGGCTCCCGAGGCCAGCTCGCCTATCCAATGCAGTCCCCAAAGACATTATTGTTAAATTTCATTATTTTGCCCATAAGGATACTCTACTGTCAGCAGCAAGGAAGGTGACATCGCTTCCCGAACCCCACCAAGGTGTCGCTTTATTCGCAGATCTGTCGGCAACGACGATGGCAAGACGAAAAGAATTTATCACGATCACAAAAACGCTACGGAACAACAATGTGGCTTACAGATGGGGATACCCCACTAAATTGTTAATATGGAGACAGGGGAAAAACCACGTTATAAGCGAACCAACGGAAGGGATGAAAATACTTACGACATGGGGTCTATCTAATAACACACTTACTCCCCAAGGCGCGACTAACAGCACCTCTCCGAGAAGAATGCAGGCAGACTGGCAAATGGCTAGCACACCACCCAAGAAGCCATGAACTTTGAAGTGACTTTCTAGCAGGCTTCTACTGGTACATGTTATGCATACCTTATTGAGTACAGGTACCCCATTCGGTATTGGTTTCTAGGTGAATGTTATTCTATTAGCCTGCTTACATTATCCCCACTCCCACGGTCACATTCTGTGACAGTTTTGTTTTGTTTCCCAGTCGAATATTACTCACTTGATACCTCAGACAAAGGTGATTAAATGAGCGTATGTTGTTTGATATATAAATATGATATATAGGAAAATCTAATCACAGTACCCATAGTAAATACTAATTCCACAGACTCTGATGCCCAACTGATGCCCAAATTTGGTATACAAAATTATATTTAAAATAATATAGAATAAGACTATATACAGCACTAAGGTTTAGTCATATGATATACCACGTAGTACTAATGACTGCTAAACAAGGACAACTTCAGGCATACGTGAATCCAAGAAATGAATGGCTTAATTATTGCCCTGAACGCTGCCATGCATGCTATTTAACAACAAGTTGCAATCTGTAATGTATCACAACATAATTGCAGCACTGTGCAATGTGTTGCATAGGGATGATACCCGCAGAATCATAGATATTGAGGTTCCTTGCATATGTGGAACAAGTATTGTAGTTAATTATGTTTATTCACATTTTTACAGTTTCAGAGCACCATTGTGCTCACAAATAATATGTGCACATGTACGTGACAAAGTACCCCGACTCAGGCAATACTGTTCAGAGATGACCACTTGCCTTTTAAATATGGGTAAATGCTATTCTTTTATTGGCTTAATTACTTTACCCTTACCCCCTAGGTCTTATAGACAAAGATCGATTCACTCTGTGAAAGATTCATCTCCCAGTCACAAACACACCACCAAGTACTTTAGGCAATTATAGTACACACAATTAACTGAGCATGTGTGGATTACAAATGTTTATTGGATATACGAGAGATTTATCCACAACACCCATAGATACGACTAATTCCATGAATTTAAATATTAAACAAAACAAGCATGGCTGCACAAAATTATATTTAGAATAGTATAAAATATAACGTTATACAAGTCTTTTGTTTTAATCATATGCTAAGCCACATAGTATAACCAACCGCTATGCTAAAATTGCACGATTTCAAGTTTATGTGAACCCAAGAAAATATTAGTTTACCTACAGCTTCACACAATGCCACATAAGATAATGGGCAATATTTTGCAAACTATAATGTACTGCACTACAATCTCTTTTTGCCACAGAGCAACACTATGCTCACAAAAGATATGTGTGTATGTACGAGCCAAAGTATCCTGGCTCGGGTAATATCGATCAGTATTGATCACCAATTTCATTTGTGTTTAGTATACTTCTCATTTGTTTTCAAATATATTATTAACACGTTACAATTTCAGGTCGGGAGGAGCCCAGGGCCTCCCCTACTCATCTTTGGAATCGATTTTTATTTTACACCCCAAGGATGATATTTGTGTGTCTTCCTGATAAGGGAGCCGTATGTAAATACTTTTGTTCTTACTATTATTCTTTCTTATCTTCTACCTCTCTACCCCTCCCTCCCATAGGTCTAGATATACCTAATACACAAGGCAGGTCACAGAGGAGGCGGACGCCTTCTACTCCTATGCATGACAGTATTGAAACGGTAGAATGCCACGATAAACTCATACCTGGAGACCAAACGGGTCTAAATGTATGTATACAAAGATACTCATCTATCACCGATCTTCCAACAAAACACCCATGACACATCACTCACTGAAAATCCTCTCGATCAACGCTAGAGGTCTTAATAGCCCCTTTAAGAGGAGACAATTAATAAGAACCATGCATAAAACTGAGGCGGCAATAGTATGTGTCCAGGAAACCCATTTTAGCATAAAAAATGCACCCCAAATCCGATCAACGAAATACTCAACAGCCTATTATGCCCATGCCCCTAACAAATCTAAGGGTGTAGCGATAATCTTCCACAAAGGCTGGATCTTTATGTTACGCAAGAAATATATAAACAAGACGGATAGATTGCTGATCCTGGTAGGCGAATTGAATGGAATACTAGTCACTGTAGCCTCACTATATGCCCCAATGAGGCACAATTTTCCTTCCTTAACAAAACAATTAAAAAGATATCACTTATGAAACGAGGTCACGTTTTTATATGTGGAGACTGCAATTGTACCCTTGATCCATCACTTGATACAGAACGCAAAAGCAATAAACCGCCCAATAAAACGTCTATCCATAACGGTAAACTTCTCTCACATCTTTTGCACTCCCATGATTCTTTTGCACTCCCATGATCTATACGACACATGGAGAAACCTTTTTCCTTCAGCAAAAGATTTCACATATTTTTCACAGGTACACCTGACATATATGCGAATTGATATGTGCTTCATAGATAAATCAACTCTCCCACACTTAATAGATCAATCAATAGGCCAAAGGACGTGGTCTGACCATGCACCAATTACTATCACATTAACAGTACCATATCCTACAAAAGGCCAGGGCAAATGGAGATTGAACGAATCCATCATAGACGACCCCATAACCCATCAGAAAATAGTCTCAGAAATAACCAACTACTTCTCCCTCAATACCACTGAGGACACCACAATTGAAACCCAATGGTTGGCTCATAAAGCAGTCATTAGAGGTGAAATTATGAAAATAGGCTCCACCATTAAAAAACTATTTCAGGCCACGGACACATCATTACGTCAAGAACTTGCAACACTAGAACAATCTAACAAAAAATCCCCCTCCAAAACCTTATCGAAACAAATTGCCAAAATACAAAAAAAAAAACATACATGATCTACATTCTCAATTATATACCAAGAATGTAATTAAAAACAAACAAAAATTCTATCACATGCGCAACAAAGCAGGCAAATTACTAGCCAACCAATTAAAATCTAAATACCTACAAACAAAGATCCCATATATTACATCCAAAGAAAACATTAGAATTTACAATCCCAACAAAATAGTGGATGAACTGTCTCTCTACTATGAAGAGTTATATAACCTTAACGATAACACAACGATTCACACTCCCGATAGATTGGAGATATCTAACTATCTCTCACAAATTAGGCTCCCGCAAACCATACAGCAACAAAATGAAAATCTGGACGCCCCGTTTACTGAAAAAGAAATCACTCAAGCCATAAATTCTCTTCCCAAACACAAAGCCCCGGGTCCTGACGGTCTCTCGAACTACTTTTTACATAAAAATGGCAACTCAACTCGTTCCTCACATAACAAAATTATTCAATGTGATCAAACAATCTGGCAAATTCCCACGAGAAATGCTGGAAGCTTACATCATAACACTGCCCAAACCAAATAAATCCCCAACAATATGTAGTAATTTACGACCAATCTCCCTGCTCAATGCAGATGCGAAATTGTATGCAAAAATAATAGCTGCCAGGCTCAAACCCCTTCAGACCAAACTAGTCTCAGAAGAACAAGCAGGGTTTGTACCAGGAAAACAAGTGGGAGATAATACGAGATATTGCATGGATCTAGTGGATTGGGCAAATGATCACAATAAGAGTGGCGTTCTAATGGCCTTGGATGCGGAAAAAGACATTTGACCGCCTAAATTGGGACTACATGGAAGCTACACTAACAGCCTTTGGCTTCTCAAAATCTTTCCTAACAAGCATAATGCCCTATATACATCCCCTTCAGCTAGAGTTTTTAACACTGGTTTCACATCCAGAATATTTTGTATTACAAATGGCACAAGACAGGGGTGCCCCCTCTCGCCCCTGATCTTTATCATTTGTTTGGAACCTCTGGTGAGGAAAATAAAACTAGACACGGCACTTCCTGGTCTCATCACTCCGGCGGGAGAAAAGAAAATTGCCCTATTTGCTGACGACATCATAATCTTTCTTACCAACCCAACAGGTACAATCCCACACCTACTTAATACCTTAACCACCTTTGATTCATATCTTATTATAAAAACAATATTAGTAAGACCCAAATACTCCCCATCAAACTGACACCGCTAATAGTGAAGAAATTGAAAACTAGTTACCCATTTGATTGGAGATCCACATCAATCTCATATCTAGGCATTAAAATGACCTACTCCAAAGCACTTATTATTAAAGAAAACCATGAAGTGGTTCTTTCCGCCTTATCTAAACAGATGGATTAATGGGACAAGCTTAACATCTCCTGGCTAGGGAAAATAAATTCTATAAAAATGATGATTTTACCCCATATTTTATACCTATTCAGAACCCTACCTATTGCTCTTCTTAATGCACTTCTTAAACGATTTCAACTTGCTATCAATGCCCATATTTGGAAAAAAAAGCCCTCAAGAGTATCCTTGCAATCAATGTGGCGTCCACTCCAACATGGAGGTCTTAGTGTCCTTAATATCAAACACTATTATAGAGCAACACTACTGGCACAGGGCCTCGATATTATGACAGGCAGAACAAACCCAATATGGCTCAACCTTGAATCATTGTGCGGTCAAACCCCTTCCCTTGCTAACACTTTATGGACATCCTCTTCCCTCATAAAACCCGCTATGCTCCCAGCTACAATCCTACTAATAAACTCTTGGACAGCCTGGAACAAAACATTGTGGCCTCATGAGGAACTACTTTACCTTGCACCACTTTCAGCCCTCTCATCACTCTCCCCTGATCTCCCCACACAAAAGTGGATAGATTTGGGTATCACACACATCCACTATCTGTTCAATAAGAACGGCATTCGGCCATTCCCAGAGCTGCAAGCTTCCTTCAAAGTACCCTCCTGAGATGTCTTCTTATATCTGAGAATAACACATATCTTGATTTCCAAATCGATCTCCTACTTAAACCCCTTATCACTCAGTAAAATAGGACAAAAATGGTTTACCGCAAAAAAAAATCCAGCCCTCATTTAAATTTCTTTCGCTATGCTACACAGCACAAGCAGATCTTAACAATCCAAACAAATTGCCGTATATGCTCAAGTGGTTAAAGAGTATAGGAGCTGAATACACAGTGTCAGAATGGGAACTCGCTATCAACTACACCAAACACTCTTCCAATTGCATTACGCTCTGGGAAGCCTACTTTAAGATTCTGATGCAATGGTACATGGTTCCTGGCAGACTTAGCAAAATATACTCCACTACATCCCCACTGTGCTGGAGATGTAATAAAGACATAGGCTCTATAGAACACATATTCTGGGATTGTACCTGCATACAAGCCTTTTGGCGTTCCATACAAAACTCCATACATTCATTGTGTAAATTTGCACTTCCCTTCACACTGGACAACTATCTACTGCACCTCATAACCAATTTGGGAGACATTCCTTCTAGAGACGCGGTACTCAATATTTTGCTAGCCGCTAAGATAAGCATCGCGGCCCACTGGAAAAGTGCTCATTGCCCCAATATTTCAGAAGTGCTCTCCAGAGTAGATTCCACTTACCACCATGAAAGAGAATGGGCAAAGAGAGGTAATATATCAAAATTCTTCACCAATTGGCATAACTGGGAATCATTTATTAAATCCTATCCAAAATAATCGAGTTAGTACTGCCGTTCATACAGCAGACCTGAAGTGCCCTCTAAGTAGCACTAGTGCACCTATAACCTCCAAATTTGGCTTAGCTCCTAGACCGAGCACCTCCTCATTTCCCAACTCTGTTCCCATCTTTCATCCTTCCACATCCTGAGAGTAGATGTTGCCTAACATATTGGACAAATGACAATTACTTCGAATATGCTGGATAACTGGAGAGTGACTTTCTCATACTACTGTACAAATGTAACGCACTACAACGCGTCTTGTTGATAAAAACAGTACATCATGTAAATATATATATATATTTTGATAAAAGACCACAAACATCCACACACTTTGTATCACAACTAGAGTCAAGATATTCTGTAACTAACCAAATGTACACTCAACCGTGTAAAATGTCATTATAATTGAATAACTAATGTTACATGTTGATACCAGATTTTTCAAACCAACTTATACCTATAAACCGATATAACTCTTTGTAACATTTGCCAGTTGCTTTGAACAACAATGTAATTGTTAACATCCTTCTCTACTCATAGATGTATACTCTCCTTTTCTTTTTTTTTTATTATGTACTAAATCAATAAAAATTATACATTGGAAAAATATATAAGAGATTAATTTGGCGTAATTGAGTTCCGAGTGAATACAGTCAACCTTAGAGTAATGTTCCCAACTGAATGCTAAAGAACTGAGCAGAATAAAAGTTGCTGAACTTACTTTTAAAACATTCCCCACTCCGTTGTCTGTTCTTTATCCATTGATCTGGCTGGACTATCCTACAGCTCTGTACATTATGAAAATTAAGAATACAGAGTCACAGCGTGTTACCCAAATAGATACCAAATCACTCAAACACCCGTGTGGTAACCTCTCTATTCACACAGAAAATCACATAAAATCATATACATACAATGGGTGGAATGGTTCGGTTCAGGGTAAAAGATGGTAATATGTACACTTGAAGAAGCCCCTTGTGGCGAAACCCGTTGTGTTTTGTAAATTTTATCTCATCTGCCTCCATATTACCATCTTATACCCTGAACCGAACCATTCCACTCATTGTATGTATATGATTTTATGTGAGCTCTGTACATTGCCTTAGAGAGGGATCAGGGGTAAATCAACTCAGTCTTACTTCATACAGTGTAACCTCTTAATTCTTTTTTTTCTTTTAAGAAAAACAAACATTTTAAATTATTGAATTGGAAATATTTTAATATTTTTGCAGTTTTTAATCATACGAGAAAGGTAAATTATTACAAATGCAGTTTTAAAGTAACAATGCTTCTATGTTTCCTTATATGAATTTTAGTGGTTATTAAATGCTAAGTTTAATTAAACAGATAAAAAAAGATATGAGAACTAGTTTCTAGATGACATTTTTATGCCATCTGGCTAGACCAAATTGCATCCAATGTCTTATTTTGCAAAATTACTTTGAATAAACTATAAACTGTCATTTCAGCCAATCATAGTTTTAAGAGCATTGCACTGACAACTGTGTATATGCCCCAGCAACATCTTTTAACAAACAGTAGTAAGTAGGTCATGTCATACAGAGTTCATTATTTGGTCAACATTCTGATCAGGTTGGGTATAATTCACAATGAAAAATTGCAAATTTAGCTTACTATAGATGGTTCATGCAAAGGGCATTCTTTTTTTTTTTATTCTAATTTTCATTGCTCTGTGTTTCTTTTTGCCGAACACCATTTTACCAGCGTTTTTTTTTTTTGTATGTGCTTTCAAAATATATTAGCTATGTAACTTAACACCTTGTCCTCGTTTTTGCAAACTGTTTGTGTGCTAGACTCATAACTGCCATGTCACATCATACTGCATGGGTTTTAACACTTTTCTAATTTGGTTTCCAAAGCAGAAATCTTAACTCTGATAGGTGACACTGGCAAGCTGACCTGATTTTGAACTTCCTTATTATGTTAGCGAGATATCCCATTGAGAAGTTTTCTGATGATTTTATCAAAACAAAAAGGATAGAAAGAAAGACAGAGAGAGAGATAGAGATTTGTATTATTCTCACTTTAGCTATGCTGCTATTACTTGAATTACTTAGACAGAGCAGCTGGTATGCCATTTTGAGATAGCTTTGTGAGATTACACTATGCCACCTTGACCTAATGTAAATACCAAATAACTATAAAACCAAGGTTCAACGTGGATTTGCTGCAATACATTATTGTTGAGAACCAGGGGATAATGCTGTGCCAGTTACAAGGCTGATTCAATCTGGATTATCCTGAAATACTGTAGGATAGGGTAAAAGTTCAGTGAGACTGCAGTGTCCTATTTAACGAAACAACAAATTGTCATCGACTTTTGCAGCTACTGTATGTACAGCCTTAATGTGTACGTAGAATTGATGTATTTTTCTAAATATGCACTCATGTACTTTGTTCACGCAATGCAATATTTTAGCCAAATTGAGAACATCACTGTATTTCTATATTATTTTTTTTCTATGCATTTGCTATATTTATCTAATTTGTTTCTCAACACCTTGTTTACTATATTCAACTGCTATTTATCAAGCAGTATCAAATACATAAAACAGTTTAATAGCATATTATTACAAAAATGGAAACAAATATACATTACTTTTTATTCTTATGCAAAAACAAAAACAAAAATAAAAATCAGACAAACAAAAAACAAGCAGCACTATAGTAATCAGCAATCATCTAATAAAATATACATTTTAAAATATTTGTGACTATTAATACACTGTAAATATGAAAGGGTTAAATAATTATATAACACGTATTATAAGTATTTACTACACATTATATATAATAATAACAATAATAAATATTATTATTATAATAATGTAATACATAAGTAAAACATAACACAGTATAACACAAGACACTGGCTATTTATATTAAAATTTTATATTAACATTTTAGCAACTACTTTCCTTAAAAAAAAAAAAAAGGAATACTAATAAGTGTATATTATTTCTTAAAATTTTTATCACAAAGACTATGCTCACGTGGCACAGGAAACCCTCAGACATGTCAAATTTTATATTTAATGATTTTGTTATATGTGCCTTATTAAGGGTTAATATGTGTGTGTAGGGGTTTAAAAAAATACCCCTTTATGACATTTTGCCTTTAGCTCAAAGAAGCGAATTAGTATAGGACTTGATTTGGCAGGTGAGCTTACACTTTAATGGTCATTGGAGTGATACTAAAAACCTCCAGTTATTTAAATGTTCATAGGGATTTGGAATAGTGTGCAGGAAATTTGTTTTGCCTTTTGTTCTATGTATTTGGTCTTGTGCAATATAGTCATTGCTCGACCCAGGAATAGTGGGAGTTTGAGTGCAGCGCTTAATTTTGTATGTTGGAATTGAAAATCAGTTGAATCTGATAGCAAGTGATTATCCTTCTTCTACATAGCAAAACCATTATTATTGCTGTTGACATGTTGCACTCAATGCTCGGTAGGACAAGACATGTCATACAATGTGGACACATGCAGAATAATCAAATTCCATTTCATGCAAAAAAAATAGGTGTTTGCAATTTCCTGTATAGCAAATATAATTTGTTTATATGTGAATATTTTCAATTTTGTTCATATAGTATAGTGGACATTTTTATGCCTGTACATTAATCTAATGAAGTGCTTTTAAGTTATTTTATATCACACTAAAACAAGATTGGTGTATACAGCTGTTTGAATTGCATAACCACAACAAAATGTTCTCTAGTTCTACTTAATCCAATGTTTACTATCTAAAAAGGAGACGAATCAATGAGCAGTCCAAAGTACAAAATAAATTCAACTAATGAATGTCTTCCTGGGAAACAGTTAAATTCTATCTTCACCTTCATTAATAATGTAATTCAAGCTGGGGATCCGTTTGAGTATAGTTAGATATAAGCTGTATTTCTCTGTGGATTTCAAGAATCAAAACATATTAGTATGGGTGTTAAATAGAAATGTTCTGTTATATACATCATTACATCACTTTCAACATATAAAGTTAATTGGTTATTTTTTTCAGCAAAATGTATGTTTTTATCAATATTAAATACACACATAAGAACAATCCTTCCTTAAAGAGATGATAATCTGGCTTAAATGTATGGCGTTGTGAGAGCATAGATATGTTTTTATATTGAATTTAGCTATTGATGCTATCGGTAACCTCATCTAAAAATGTTTCTTTTTTAAAAATGTGTTAATAGAAATGTAAGGAACATGTAACAATAGTAAAGTTATCTTCATAAGCAAAGAGAAAAAGCAAAAATGCAATCACATTTTTGAGAGCTAGATAAATCTGTATTGTAAAGTTATAAATTCTCCTATCCCATCTGTAAGATTGCATAGTGTAATACTGTTTATAGTCATGTATCTATCTATCTGCATATCTATCTATCTATCTATCTATCTATCTATCTATCTGCCCATCTATCTATCTATATATCTATCTATCTCACGACCCTGTATGTAAGTGCCATGTAAATTGTGTTTGACAGCTATTTTGTGTGGTTTGTATCAGCTTAAGACCTTGACAAAACACATCAGAGTCATCATCAACACACTGTGTGCATAAGAGCAAAATTTAAAACAATTAGAAAAACTAAGAATTAACATACTAAAATTTTAATTAGTTTATTAAATCTTTCAATAAATGAATTGACATATATGTTTTTATTTTATTTTATTTTTTTTAGGTCATATTCACATTTGTGCTATATTGCTAAAAATGCAAACTGCATACTAAAGAATTAGTATACAACTTCTCAACCTAGGTTAGATAGTGACCAGCCTGGGCACTAAATGTATTGGAAGAGAAACAAGTAACACTGTCGGCTATATATCTCCAAAACTTAGCATGACCTATGTTGTCATATTTTTTACCATTGCATCTGTACAGTATTGATAAACAATGGCTAATACTGGAAATCAATATGAAACATTGTTGTGGCTTCTTTTGCTATTTAAGAACATCTTATTCTTACATTTGATACTATTCTTACAGTTCAGATAACATCAAATACAGCATGGCAGAAATTTGAAGATCAAAAAAAATGATGCAAAATATCGAACACTTCTGTTTTTATACTTAATTTGTGGGGAAAAAGTAGTAATAAAAAAATAATAATTAGATACCTTTTTGCATTTAGCCAGATTATGTTTCTGATGGCTATCCTTTGATACATAAACACAGACTCTAATTAAATGACAAACACATATTTGTTCAATACAGGGGATATGTAAACATTACATTAAAACACCAGGGAAGTCATGTTTCTTCTTTAAGAAAAAAAGCATATTCAGAAAAGTATGAATTTTCAAAAAAATATAAATAGGAATACACAAATGAATATGTTGTATCTTGCAGTTAATTTGTTACTTCTTAAAAAACATAACTGCTTTATTTGATAAACATTAAATATTTTAAGAAGGAATTGCGCTTAATTTGAAACCAAAATTTAGACTAAAATAGGGACTAAACAACGTATTGCAGTTAATTAAAGGCTGATTTTTTTTTGTAAAATTTTGGTTAAAACTGCAAAGATATTTTTTTTAACATCATCACTGTAAGAATACATGTTGCAATTTGGTTTTTAATTTAGTGGCTGCTGTTTGTTATTAATGACCTCTCTCTTGAGAGAGGTTACGACACTTGATTAAAAAAAACAAACAAAAAAAACTCCAGTGTATCCTCGCTGATCATTGTAAACAGCAATCAACTTGTTTAATCCTCCTGAATTGTATGCTGTTATTTAGTTAAAGGGACACTCCAGGCACCAAAGCAACTTAATATAAATTAAGTTGTTATGGTGCCTCAAGGGGTTAAACCTTTTTCAAAAAAATGTATTTAACCCCTAAGTTGCCTCCAGATCCAGTCTCAGTTCCTCCTCTGGTGACATACAGCATCTTAATTTTGACTTGCAGGAAGCGAGGAGTGCCGCCATGCAGATTTGCCGCTGATTGGCAGAGAGCAGTCAGCTGACACTCTCAGACAATCATTGACTTCCCATTCAATAAACTGGCTTGGGTCACGCTTCCTGTAAGTGAAAATTCTGAAGCCGGATGCCTTCAGGGGAGGAGCTGAGACTAGTGCTGGAGGCAACTTAGAGATTGAGATAAGAGTGCTTCCGGGGGCCTCCTGGCACCATAACAACTTAATGTAGATTAAGTTGTTTTGGTGCCTGGATTGTCCCTTTGATATGAGCAGAATGCCATTTTATATATATATATATATATATATAAAATGACATTCTGCTCATATCAGATTGTTGAGTATGAATATGAGCAGAATGCCATTTTATATATATATATATATATATATATATATATATATATATATATATATAAAATGACATTCTACTCATATTCATACTCGTTGGGTTATGCCCACATACCCTGCAACCTCACCAACTCCAGTGTAGGATTTTATTTTCTTCCACTGGATGTTGTGTCTTTTCTTTTGCAACTATTTCCCATACTCTCCATGGCTGTCTATGCTGCTAAGTCCATGGTAACAGACTGGTACAGCACATTATATATGTGATCCTGATGAAAGTCCACATGTTGGACTGAAACGTCGATCTGTTTTATGGAACTGAATAAAAGTTAAGTTTTAAAGGAACATCCGTGAGTGCAGCCACATCTCTTTGTATATATACATATATATATATATATATATATATATATATATATATATACAAAGAGACTGTGGACTTTCATAAACGTGAGGACTGGGACTAGCTGAGAAATTAAAGACAGGCCTTTATTGCCCGTAAGCTGATTTCCAGAAAATTAAGGAATCTCTAATGTATATATTTTGAGTACAATGTTTACACATATTTATCATTCGTAACCCATTTTCTAAATAACGCATTAAAAGGAGAAGATGACCTCTACTTGGAAATACCATTTTCAGTCTCTGTTTAGCTGTTTATCACTTTTATTTTCTTATTACTAGTTTTTGCTTGGCAATTTTGTGGAATAATCAAACCACCTTTGTGTTTATTTTTCAGAAATACCAACATTTACAATTTCATTAGGTAGAAAAATACATGCACATTTTGGTCATGTTTTCAGCAGAGATTTTTAATATTTTGGTTTCCAGTGAGTATAAAATTTTGTGAACACAAAAATTATATTTAATGAATTTAATAAGATCTAATGGCTCTTTCTTTCAGACTGTAATGAAGCACACAATATGCAAAAAGGTAATTAAGGTAGAGTGCAGCAAACTTATAAGCTAACGTTATTAATAAAAACACCATTGACTAGAAGAACACATTTACATTATTAATAGAATCATTTCTCCTGTAGAGGGAGACAAAGTACTTGATAAGTGTTTCATATAAAACAAATTCTGTCCAAATTCACAATTTTGTTTTTTCCCCCTTATTTGTAAATTCAATGTAGTGTCAATCAGTAGTTTTAATAGATAAAAAATAAATAGCTAAAATAAATAATATTTGATATATAAGCTCACAAAAAGTTAACTGTAAATAATATTCACTTCACTTAATTTTGTTATTTTCATTTTAAATAGCACAACTGTAACAGTGTTTATATTCCAGCTAATGGATTTTATAGTTTAAGTTAACTATTTACTACTACTTTTTACAACAGAGTTTTTTTTAGAAAAGGTGCATTAACAACAGAGTTCGGTTGAAAAATAAATTCTAAGACATCTTCTCCAACTGATATCAATCTAACTATTGACTGATCAGAGCCACTTATGTTACAAACATTGCTTTGAAAGATATATCAATTCTAATTAATATCAATCTCTAAGTCTATTGACTGATCAAAGCCTAGTGAATACATAATAATCATTAACAAATTGTAACATATTATAATAACATGACAGTGGCAGATGCAAAATGAATGCTTGCTATTCTATGACTATATACTATATTATACTTTGCCACTCAATTTATTATTTTTTCAAATACTGACCAAAGCGCATATATATATATATTGGAACACTGCTGACTTTATCTCACAATAAGTGGGCCTCAATTTCATATTTTTGGATTAGCTTTTCAAATAATTACATATTTTGGATATACTGTTTTTTATAATATATTTTAAAATATATTTAAAATAAGAAAAACTACCACAAGAGGACATAGTCTTATATTAGAGGCGATAAGATTTAAAATGTCAGGAAGTATTACTTTACAGAGAGGGTAGTGGACGCATTGAATAGGATTCAAGCTGAAGTGGTAGAGCTTAACACAGTGAGGGAGTTTAAACATGCATAAGATAGGCATAAGACTATCCTAGACTTAAGATAATGCCTGGGACTAATTAAAGCATTTAAAAAAATTGGGCAGACTAGATGGGCCGAATGGATCTTATCTGCCCCACCCATGAACGGTGGGGGCCAAAAGTAACAAAAGGAGGGAAGACCTATTGTCTTCCCCCCAGCCCCCACCCATGAACGGCGGGTGGGGACCAAAAGTAGCAAAAGGAGGGGGGACCTATTGTCTCCCTCCGGCCCCCACCATGAGCGAAATTGACGAAATTCTTGAAAAGAGTCCCATAGAGGACTGAAACATTGATACAAATGTGGTGTATTTTTATTGCATAATAAAATAATTAGAAAATCATCTACAGAGTCCTGTGAGGGCACTTTTCTTGGATTATATGTATTGCAGTGCTGTATATGAATATATATGTATATACATACATATACAGCACTGCAATATACAATATATATATATATATATATATATATATATATATATATATATATATATATATATATATATATATATATATATATATATATATATATAAATAACCCCTCCTGGTTGGTATAAATATTTTTTGTGTATTCCTCATTCTCGGGTCCTCTAACAGAGGCCTGGGAGTCTGAGGGACCTGCGCAGTATCTTAACTATTCCTAGAACTGCACTCTTCTGGACAGCGATCTCAGATGTCCCACCTGAAATCTGTTGAAGACACTCCTCCAACTGGGGGATCACAGCCTTGAATGCTCCGATTACAAATGGGATTAGTACTGCCTTCATTTTCCACATCTTTTCTAACTCCTATTTCAGTAATTGGTATTTGTTCACCTTATCATGTTCCTTCTTCCTGATGTAATAGTCACTGGACATTGCCATATCCACCACCATAGCATTGTCTACAACCACAATGTCAGGTTGGTTGGCCAGTACTTGCTTGTCTGTCTGGATGTGTCAGTCCATAGGATCTTGGACCTGTCATTCTCAACTACACTTTGTGGTATCTTACATCTGGACTTGTGATAATGTTTCAGTACATAATATGTGCTGGATTGTCTCAGAGGCCTCTTTGCACAGTCTGCACCTTGGATCTTGTCTGGTGTAGTAGATCTATGCTTCTATTGATCTGGTGCTGAGTGCCTGATTCTGTGATTCTAGGAAAAGTGCCTCAGTGCTGTCTTTCAAGTCTGTTTTTTCCTACAACAGTTGAAATTTTGTAATAAAAAATAAATTATATATATATATATATATATATATATATATATATATATATATATATATATATATGTATATATATATACACTGAACAAAATTGTAAATGCAACACTTTTGTTTTTGCCCCCATTTTTCATGAGCTGTACTCAAAGATCTAAGACTTTTTCTATGCATACAAAAGGTGTATACTCTCTCAAATATTGTTCACAAATATGTCTAAATCTGTGTTAGTGAGCACTTCTCCTTTGCTAAAATAATCCATCCACCTCACAGGTGTGGCATATCAAGATGCTGATTAGACAGCATGATTGTTGCACAGATGTGCCTTAGGCTGGCCACAATAAAAGGCCACTCTAAAATGTGCAGTTTTACTGTATTGGAGTGTCCGGGGGGAGGGGGGAGGTCTGAAAACCAGTCAGTATCTCACCAATTCCAGTGAGTATGCTGGCCATACAAGAACTGGGATGTTTTCAGCTTCCAGGAATTGTGTAAAGATCCTTGCAACATGGAGTCATGCATTATCTTGCTGCAACATGAGGTGATGGTCATGGATGAATCTCATCACGGTATCTCTGTGCTTTCAAATTCCATCAATAAAATGCACCTGTGTTCATTGTCCATAACACACACCTGCCCATGCCACAACCCCACTGCCACCATTGGCCGCTCGATCCACAACGTTGACATCAGCAAACCGCTCACCCACACAATGCCATACACACTGTCTGCCATCTGCCCAGTAAAGTGAAAACCCGGATTTGTCCGTGAAGAAAATACCTCTCCAAAGTGCCAGATGTCATTGAATGTGAGCATTTGCCCACTCAAGTCTGTTATAACAACGAACTGCAGTCAGGTCGAGACCCGGATGAGGGTGACGAGCATGGGGATGAGCTTCCATGAGACTGTTTCTGACAGTTTGTGTAGAAATTCTTTGGTTATGAAAACCGATTCTTGCAGCAGCTGTCTGGGTGGCTGGTCTCAGACGATCTTGGAGGTGAAGATGCTGGATGTGGAAGTTCTGGGCTGGTGTGGTTACTTGTGGTCTGCGGTTGTGAGGCCAGTTGGATGCACTGCCAAATTCTCTGAAACGCCTGTGGAGACGGCTTATGGTAGAGAAATGAACATTCAATTCACAGGCAACAGATCTGGTGAACATTCCTACAGTCAGCACGCCAATTGCACGATCCCTCAAAACTTGCGACATCTGTCGCATTGTGCTGTGTGATAAAACTGCACATTTTAGAGTGACCTTTTTGTGGCCAGCCTAAGGCACACCTTTGCAATAATCATTCTGTCTAATCAGCTTCTTTATATGCCACACCTGTGAGGTGGATGGATTAACTCAGCAAAGAAGAAGTGCTCACTAACACAGATTTAGACAGATTTGTGAACTATATTTGAATGAAATAGGCATTTTGTGTACAAGAGTCTTAGATCTTTGAGTTCAGTTCAAGAAAAATGGGGGCAAAAGCAAAAGTGTTGCGTTTATAATTTTGTTCAATGTATATATCTATATACACAGCTCTGCAAATAATCTACTAGTGCCCCTCCCAAACTTAGGTTCTTGATCCGCCCCAGATATAGGGCCAATTTATTCCACAGCACTCTACAATATAACAGGGAATTTGACAAGAAATTAGACAACCTATTCCTGATTAAAAATTAAACCATTTTTTTTCATGCAAGCTATGTGAGTCTTAGTCAGGGGAGATGTGGCTTGGGTTGCATTCATAGAAACAAAAGTGATTCAACACCTACATTACAGAGAATTAGCAATGGGACTGAAAGGGTATGATTTATACATCAAAACCGCTTTATTCATCTAAAGTTGTTCTGGTGCTTAGAGTATCACATTAAGTCATTATATGTACCTGAGGCTATTCCCTGGCCCTTCAAAGGGTTAAACTCATAAAAACAATCAACCTGCCCAATAGATGACTCTACTTTCTACCACTTATTAATATTTAACAGTGGATAATGGAAATAGTTTAAAACAACAGTCAGTCAACGTATTAAGTCAATTATTTATTTAAATTAATTAAATACCTTCTTTCTTCAATTATTTCAGTCATCAAAAAAAAGTTAAAATACAAATTCTAATTCTATGGAAACTGGTAAAATAAACAAACAAACAAACAAAACAAATAAACGTATCTTCTGGTTAGCATTTCTAAATTTGATGCCAAAGCAGAGAGTATTGCATTGACCTGCTCTCTTCTACTACACTAAAATGGTCAATTGCACTGGTTTTGCTTGTCTTCTTGCATAACCTTACACTAGATGTGGCATTTGCTCAAATAAAATGATTTTTCTTCAGCTTATGAAACCGCAATGCCAATGAAGAGCAAATGGCATTGTAGTTTCTATTGTTTCCTGAGGTGTGGTTGCAGAAGTCCTTTTCTAATTGGTGGTGCAGCAAGGTTACACGAATAGCGAATAGCATTTTTAACCTTAACCATACCTTTGTGTCACAACAAGTGTTTTTATTAAATAGGAAATAGCATTGTGATCTCCTTGGTTTACAGTGGAATGGTTGTGATTTGTTTGGAACTCTTTACTAGACTTTTGTAGGGCAACAAAAATGTAGTTAGTGAGCATCCTTCAGTGCTTCTCTCAACTGTATCTGCGGTAGTAGCAGACACTGCAAGACTGTCAGGGTTATTTACTAAAAAAAAAAAGGAAACATGCTAAGGCTCCCGTGTAAGCAAAAACATTGCCTGTTCAACTTCAATAAACTCTGCAGTTTAGAATAGAGGCTAGGTGTGCCTGGATATTTTTTTCGTTGCTCTACAATTCATGAGGGAGTGGTAGTTGCCCTGGTCTGTGTGGCATCATAAGGTGATGCCTTATCTTTATTGGTGAGTGTCATTCCTTCTGAAAATAATAGGAACACACAATGTAGGCAGGGTAAGTCGCTGCCAGACACTGTTTATTTACTGATGGAATAAGCTTACAATTTGTAGTAAAAGCCTACCTAAGCAATGGCACAACACCCACACTGTAAAGCAAATTGTTACGACACTCACCGCCAGGAGAGTGAAGCCGCCGCTTAACCGATCATCCCTCCTTCTCCAGCAATGCAGTTTCAGTCCAGCCGATCGTCAGAACTCCCGAACAGAGCATCCGAACACGGCAACTCCCGATCAGCAGTCCATACGAAATCCTTTCACAGCTATAAATAACGAAAGCGCTGTTCCAATAGTCATCCCCTTCCCCACAAACGAGACAGAAGCTCCGTATTGAGGGTCAAACAAGATCTGGGTTTACTGTGGGCTACCCGCCCGTGTTTATGCGGGTCTTCCACTTGGTGGACACTTCCCATGGGGACCAAATGGACGACTGTAATTACAGTACGACAAAAGTACAGTTCAGACAGACCTCCCCCATAATGCATCACGTTTCCCGCTTCTCGGCCCTGGAGATAATGAAGAAGTAATGCAATTATCTCCAGGACAAGGACACATCGCCATTTTAATCATACATACTGAAAGTACATAAAAATGGATAACTTTAATATAACCAAACATTCCATATTCGTGTCACATATCCCCAGGTAGCCGGGATCTGAGGGCATATTATTGACGAATAGCGCTCAGATCCCATGCGTATAGTCCAATCGCCATGGAGTCAAAGTTCGTACGGTCTTTTGGTATACAGTGGACTCCATGGGAGGGCTACCTGGGTACGATACTTTAGTATGTGGTAAAACTACCGAATAATTAGTGTTCGTGCAGTCTCCTCGAGACAGCTAGGCGACCTGTTGGTTCAGCGGTGTTCGGCAGTATGAGTGTTCGTTTTTAGGTCCAGGAGATCCGGGTCGAACACCGCTGGGCATTCGTGTATTTTAAAATGGCCGCTGCCTCGTGGTCGACATACGAACTACGACAGCTTGTTCGGTCGAAATGGTAGTTTACACGGATGGTCAGTGGGAAACAGTTATTACATATATAGGCAGAAAAACAGACGGATCCGATACAACAGATAACCGGACCGTTCCGTCACACAGCTCCCCCCTTGTGGGACACTCCGGCAGACCCGGCTTGGCCCTCTAGCGGGTCAACTTGGGGATGACCGGACTAAGAGGGGCCGGATACGTCGGTTTGCCTTGATAATCCATCAGCATTCCCGTTCAGCTTACCGGGTCTGTAGCTGATAATAAAATTGTAGGGTTGCAAGGCCAAGCTCCATCTCAGCAATCTCCCATTGTCTCCAGAGACCCGGTTAAGCCAAATGAGGGGGTTGTGATCAGTCACCAGGGAAAACTCTTGCCCATACAAGTAGGGACTTAACTTTTTCAGGGCCCAGACCAAAGCCAAGCATTCTTTCTCCACTGCCGCATAACTTACTTCTCTGGGTAACAACTTTCAACTAAGATATGCGACAGGGTGTTCTCCTCCATCTTCCCCGACTTGGCTCAACACAGCCCCCAGTACATACATGGAAGCATCTGTGTGGATGAGAAAGCGTTTGTTAGGGACTGGGGCAGCCAAGACAGGGGCATTCACAAGGGCTTGTTTCAGTGCCTGGAACGCAGCTTCACAAGCTGGAGACCACAGGACCTGCTTAGGCAAGTTCTTCTTAGTCAAGTCCGTCAGGGGTTTAGCAATAGTGCTATAGTCGGGGACAAAGCGTCGGTAGTACCCTGCAGTCCCCAGGAAGGCTAATACCTGGGTCTTAGTGATGGGTGTGGGCCAGTTAGCTACCGCTTCTACCTTAGCTGGTTCTGGTCTCTGGCTCCCACACCCCACTCGGTGACCCAAGTATTGCACTTCAGCCATGCCTAGATGGCACTTCTCTGGTTTCAATGTCAGGCCAGCGGCCCGAATTTTATCCAGCACCACCCCTATGTGTACCAGGTGTTCCCCCCAGGACTCACTGTAGATCGCGATGTCATCCAGGTATGCACAAGCAAATTCCTGGACTCCATCGAGGAGTCTATCCACCATGCGCTGGAATGTAGCCGGGGCATTCTTCATCCCAAAGGGCATGACCTTAAACTGGTACAAGCCAAATGGAGTGACGAAGGCCGACTTGGGGATAGCATCCTCGGCCAGGGGGATCTGCCAGTAACCTTTACACAGGTCTATGGTGGTCAGATAGCGGCCCCTGGCAATACGATCTAGCAATTCGTTTACCCGGGGCATCGGGTAGGCGTCAGTGGTGGTCCGCTCGTTGAGTCGCCTGTAGTCCACACAGAACCGGGTGGTCCCATCCTTCTTAGGCACCAGGACTACAGGCGAAGCCCAAGGGCTATCGGAGGGTTCGATGACCCCAAGCTGGGTCATCTCCTGTATCTCCTTCCGCATTCCTTCTTGGACTGCTTCAGGGATACGGTAAGGGGGCTGTCGCAAGGGGTTCTGTCCCGGGGTCTCTACCTTATGTACAGCCAGGGTAGTGTAGCCGGGCTCTTGGGAGAACGTCGCCGGCTTCTCCCACAGGAGCTGTCTTGCTTGTTCTTTCTCCGTGTGGCTCAATCGGTCCCCTAGCTGTACAAGGCTAGTAAGATCAGTCTGGGGATCTCTTGCTAACAAGTCGGGTAAGGGTAAGCTTTCGGTATCGTCTGCAGCCGGGGCACATACTGCAGCCACATACTCGGGTCTCTCCTGATACTCCTTGAGCATGTTCACATGGAAGAATCGCTGGATCCTTTCATCTGAAAAGCTGGCTATTAGGTAGGTCGTATCACACACCTGGGCTAACACTTTATACGGGCCCTGCCAAGATGCTTGCATCTTGTTCGCCTTCACAGGTTTGAGCACTAGCACCTTTTGCCCAACCTGGAAGACCCGCTGCCGGGCACCCCGATCGTACCTCGTCCTCTGTCTTCCTTGGGCCCCCTGGAGATTCTCTCTTACCATCAGAGACAGTTTCTCCACGCGGTCCCGGAGTTCCAGAACATACGGTACTATGGGGGTCCCTTCTTGCTCTGTCTCCCCCTCCCAGTGGCCGCGAATGAGATCCAAGGGTCCACGTACCCTTCTCCCATAAAGCAACTCAAAGGGGGAGAACCCAGTAGACTCCTGGGGCACCTCTCTGTATGAAAACAACAGATGAGGCAGGAATCGCTCCCAGTCCCTGCAAGTGTCAGAAAAGGTCCTCAACATTTGTTTGAGGGTGCCGTTAAATCACTCGCAGAGACCGTTATTCTGTGGATGGTATGGGGAACTAAGTATTGGTTTAATGCCGCATACCCTCCACAGCTGCTGAGTGAGCACAGCGGTAAACTGGGTTCCCTGGTCGGAGAGGATCTCCTTGGGGAACCCGACCCTGGTAAAAATTCTAACCAGGGCATCAGCAACTGTCTCTGCCTCTATGTTAGACAGCGCTACTGCCTCTGGATAGAGAGTGGCATAGTCCACCACGGTGAGAATGTATCTCTTACAGGAAGGACTAGCCCTGGCCAGTGGGCCCACAATGTCAACGGTGATGCGGGCAAAGGGCTCCCCAATAATAGGCATAGACATAAGCCTAGCTCTTGGGTGGTCCCCCCGCTTTCCTACCCGTTGACACGTGTCACACGAACTACAATATACCCGCACATCCTGATTAAAATTCGGCCAAAAGAAATTCTGCATAATCCTATAGGCTGTGCGGCGGGACCCTAGATGTCCCGCTAATGGAACATCGTGCCCTATCCGCAGAATCTCCTGCCGGTATTTTGCGGGCACAACCAGCTGGCGATTCGGCAGAGGGGTAATACTCTTCTGTGACGGTTTAGGGGTTCTATATAACCGGTCCCCCACCCACTCATACCGCTCCCCATCCACTCCTTCCTCTCCAGTGTCTGCCCTGTCTCTATACTTCTGGAGGGTCGGATCTATCTGGGTTTCCTTCCCAAACTCCTCTGGGGAATCCCAGCTTACAAAAGTCTGCCCTGGGGTATCAGTCAGGGTATCGGGTCTTACCTGGGTCTCAGCAGCAGATGGGCTGGTTCCGGCAGCACGGGTCTGGGCACGGGTAGACACGGGGTTGACATCGGCAGGTCCCATTGGAGCATAGGCAGATACCAAAGGGGCCAAATCATTCCCAAGCAAGACATCCGCAGGCAAGTCTTTCATAACCCCCACATTCACATGTCCGGATCCCACTCCCCAGTCAAAATGAACCCGGGCAACAGGTAGACGGAACACGGCGCCTCCTGCTACCCTCACGGCCACAGTATTTCCAGTATGTTGGTGTTCGGAAATAAGGTTCTTTTGGAGCAGGGTCATAGTAGCTCCGGTGTCTCTCAGGCCAGTGACCACCTTGCCATTTAGTTTAACGGTCTGCCTGTGTTGCTGACGGTTATCCTGCTGGGCTGCTTGTACTGGATCGGCCTCATGTAGAATACCCCAAAACTCCTCTTGCTCAAAACAGTGAGCAGAGGGCTGAGGCGGCTGCTGGGCTCCGCCGGCTGGTCTTCTCCAGGACTGGGCTTGGTTGGCATTGTTTAATGGGCATTCTGGTCTTTTGTGCCCCAACTGCTTACAGCCATAGCACCGGATCTGCTGCGAGTAATCCCGGGCATTGAACCGGGCTGGCTGCCCATAGTTGGTTGCTGCTGGTATAGTGGGGTTACGCTGTGCTGGGGGGTGGTACACGGTAGTGGTTGGAGGTGCCGCCGGTTTGTATTCCACTCGAGTAGGGACCTTGGCTGCTGTCTGGTCTAGCTTTCGTGCATCCGTGTATTCATCGGCCAGACGAGCAGCTTCCGGTAAGGTAGCGGGTTTGCGGTCCCTGACCCACTCTCTGACTCCTGCAGGTAACCGGTCAAAACAGTGTTCGAGCAGAAATACTTGCAGCACCTCTTCCCCAGTTACCGCTTGGCACCCTGCCATCCAGTGGGCTGCTGTGCGGTGTACCCTGCAGGCCCACTCCACATAGGAGTCGCCAGCCTGCTTATTAGTGTCTCGGAATCGCCTCCGGTACGCTTCGGGGGTAACAGCGTATCGGGCCAAAAGGGCATCTTTTACTGCCCGGTAACTTGTAATTTCCTCTTCTGGGATGGCCCGAAAAGCCTCACTGGCCCGGCCGGATAACTTCCCAGAGAGAATAGTAACCCATTCCTCTGCGGGTACCTGGTGTAGGGCACACTGTCTTTCAAAATCCGCCAGGAACCCGTCTATTTCTCCTTCAGTCTCGATAAAGTTTCTAAAAGCAGCAAACGGTACCTTTCTTTTCCCATTATTGTTATAAGGTGCCTCTGCGGCTGCAGCTCCTCTTCCCTGGAGCGCCTGTTGTGCTGCTACTGCGGCTTGCACTTGAACCACAATATCCACTGCAGGGTTGGGGCCAAAGTGTGCCAGCCTTATCTGAACTGCCCGGTTAAACTGTATCTCTTTGGGTGTTAAATCCAGTGGGCCCGGCACATTAGCTCTTTCCATTCCCTGTGCTGCATCCATCTCCAACAATATAGCAATAATCTCCCTTTTCTTGAGATTACTCGCTGATCGTCCTCTGCGTTCCAAAATATCTTTAAGGGTAGCACACCTTAATTCCTCATACTGCATTTCCAATCTGGGGTGTGTAGCTGGCCTTCAGGGCGGTGGGATTTATCCCGTCGCTTGCCACCAATTGTTACGACACTCACCGCCAGTAGAGTGAAGCCGCCGCTTAACCTATCATCCCCCCTTCTCCAGCAATGCAGTTTCAGTCCAGCCGATCGTCAGAACTCCCGAACAGAGCATCCAAACATGGCAACTCCCGATCAGCAGTCCATACGAAATCCTTTCACAGCTATAAATAACGAAAGCGCTGTTCCAATAGTCATCCCCTTCCCCACAAACGAGACAGAAGCTCCGTATTGAGGGTCAAACAAGATCTGGGTTTACTGTGGGCTACCCGCCCGTATTTATATGGGTCTTCCACTTGGTGGACACTCCCCTAGGGGACCAAATGGACGACTGTAATTACAGTACGACAAAAGTACAGTTCAGACAGACCTCCCCCATAATGCATCACGTTTCCCGCTTCTCGGCCCTGGAGATAATGAAGAAGTAATGCAATTATCTCCAGGACAAGGACACATCGCCATTTTAAACATACATACTGAAAGTACATAAAAATGGATAACTTTAATATAACCAAACATTCCATATTCGTGTCACATATCCCCAGGTAGCCGGGATCTGAGGGCATATTATTGACGAATAGCGCTCAGATCCCATGCGTATAGTCCAATCGCCATGGAGTCAAAGTTCGCACGGTCTTTCGGTATACAGTGGACTTCATGGGAGGGCTACCTGGGTACGATACTTTAGTATGTGGTAAAACTACCGAATAATTAGTGTTCGTGCAGGCTCCTCGAGACAGCTAGGCGACCTGTTGGTTCAGCGGTGTTCGGCAGTATGAGTGTTTGTTTTTAGGTCCAGGAGATCCGGGTCGAACACCGCTGGGCTTTCGTGTATTTTAAAATGGCCGCTGCCTCGTGGTCGACATACGAACTACGACAGCTTGTTCGGTCGAAATGGTAGTTTACACGGATGGTCAGTGGGAAACAGTTATTACATATATAGGCAGAAAAACAGACGGATCCGATACAACAGATAACCGGACCGTTCCGTCACACAGCTCCCCCCTTGTGGGACACTCCGGCAGACCCGGCTTGGCCCTCTAGCGGGTCAACTTGGGGATGACCGGACTAAGAGGGGCCGGATACGTCGGTTTGCCTTGATAATCCATCAGCATTCCCGTTCAGCTTACCGGGTCTGTAGCTGATAATAAAATTGTAGGGTTGCAAGGCCAAGCTCCATCTCAGCAATCTCCCATTGTCTCCAGAGACCCGGTTAAGCCAAATGAGGGGGTTGTGATCAGTCACCAGGGAAAACTCTTGCCCATACAAGTAGGGACTTAACTTTTTCAGGGCCCAGACCAAAGCCAAGCATTCTTTCTCCACTGCCGCATAACTTACTTCTCTGGGTAACAACTTTCGACTAAGATATGGGACAGGGTGTTCTCCTCCATCTTCCCCGACTTGGCTCAACACAGCCCCCAGTCCATACATGAAAGCATCTGTGTGGACGAGAAAGCGTTTGTTAGCGACTGGGGCAGCCAAGACAGGGGCATTCACAAGGGCTTGTTTCAGTGCCTGGAACACAGCTTCACAAGCTGGAGACCACAGGACCTGCTTAGGCAAGTTCTTCTTAGTCAAGTCCGTCAGGGGTTTAGCAATAGTGCTATAGTCGGGGACAAAGCGTCGGTAGTACCCTGCAGTCCCCAGGAAGGCTAATACCTGGGTCTTAGTGTCTACCGCTTCTACCTTAGCTGGTTCAAGTCTCTGGCTCCCACACCCCACTCGGTGACCCAAGTATTGCACTTCAGCCATGCCTAGATGGCACTTCTCTGGTTTCAATGTCAGGCCAGCGGCCCGAATTTTATCCAGCACCACCCCTATGTGTACCAGGTGTTCCCCCCAGGACTCACTGTAGATCGCGATGTCATCCAGGTATGCACAAGCAAATTCCTGGACTCCATCGAGGAGTCTATCCACCATGCGCTGGAATGTAGCCGGGGCATTCTTCATCCCAAAGGGCATGACCTTAAACTGGTACAAGCCAAATGGAGTGACGAAGGCCGACTTGGGGATAGCATCCTCGGCCAGGGGGATCTGCCAGTAACCTTTACACAGGTCTATGGTAGTCAGATAGTGGCCCCTGGCAATACGATCTAGCAATTCGTCTACCCGGGGCATCGGGTAGGCGTCAGTGGTGGTCCGCTCGTTGAGTCGCCTGTAGTCCACACAGAACCGGGTGGTCCCATCCTTCTTAGGCACCAGGACTACAGGCAAAGCCCAAGGGCTATCGGGGGGTTCGATGACCCCAAGCTGGGTCATCTCCTGTATCTCCTTCCGCATTCCTTCTCGGACTGCTTCAGGGATACGGTAAGGGGGCTGTCGCCAGGGGTTCTGTCCCGGGGTCTCTACCTTATGTACAGCCAGGGTAGTGTAGCCGGGCTCTTGGGAGAACGTCGCCGGCTTCTCCCACAGGAGCTGTCTTGCTTGTTCTTTCTCCGTGTGGCTCAATCGGTACCCTAGCTGTACAAGGCTAGTAAGATCAGTCTGGGAATCTCTTGCTAACAAGTCGGGTAAGGGTAAGCTTTCGGTATCATCTGCAGCCGGGGCACATACTGCAGCCACATTCTCGGGTCTCTCCTGATACTCCTTGAGCATGTTCACATGGAAGGATCGCTGGATCCTTTCATCTGAACAGCTGGCTATTAGGTAGGTCGTATCACACACCTGGGCTAACACTTTATACGGGCCCTGCCAAGATGATTGCATCTTGTTCGCCTTCACAGGTTTGAGCACTAGCACCTTTTGCCCAACCTGGAAGATCCGCTGCCGGGCACCCCGATCGTACCTCGTCCTCTGTCTTCCTTGGGCCCCCTGGAGATTCTCTCTTACCATCAGAGACAGTTTCTCCACGCGGTCCCGGAGTTCCAGAACATACGGTACTATGGGGGTCCCTTCTTGCTCTGTCTCCCCCTCCCAGTGGCCGCGAATGAGATCCAAGGGTCCACGTACCCTTCTCCCATAAAGCAACTCAAAGGGGGAGAACCCAGTAGATTCCTGGGGCACCTCTCTGTATGAAAACAACAGATGAGGCAGGAATCGCTCCCAGTCCCTGCAAGTGTCAGAAAAGGTCCTCAACATTTGTTTGAGGGGTGCCGTTAAATCGCTCGCAGAGACCGTTAGTCTGTGGATGGTATGGGGAACTAAGTATTGGTTTAATGCCGCATACCCTCCACAGCTGCTGAGTGAGCACAGCGGTAAACTGGGTTCCCTGGTCAGAGAGGATCTCCTTGGGGAACCCGACCCTGGTAAAAATTCTAACCAGGGCATCAGCAACTGTCTCTGCCTCTATGTTAGACAGCGCTACTGCCTCTGGATAGCGAGTGGCATAGTCCACCACGGTGAGAATGTATCTCTTACCGGAAGGACTAGCCCTGGCCAGTGGGCCCACAATGTCAACGGTGATGCGGGCAAAGGGCTCCCCAATAATAGGCATAGACATAAGCCTAGCTCTTGGGTGGTCCCCCCGCTTTCCTACCCGTTGACACGTGTCACACGAACTACAATATACCCGCACATCCTGATTAAAATTCGGGCAAAAGAAATTCTGCATAATCCTATAGGCTGTGCGGCGGGACCCTAGATGTCCCGCTAATGGAACATCGTGCCCTATCCGCAGAATCTCCTGCCGGTATTTTGCGGGCACAACCAGCTGGCGATTCGGCAGAGAGGTAATACTCTTCTGTGACGGTTTAGGGGTTCTATATAACCGGTCCCCCACCCACTCATACCGCTCCCCATCCACTCCTTCCTCTCCAGTGTCTGCCCTGTCTCTATACTTCTGGAGGGTCGGATCTATCTGGGTTTCCTTCCCAAACTCCTCTGGGGAATCCCAGCTTACAAAAGTCTGCCCTGGGGTATCAGTCAGGGTATCGGGTCTTACCTGGGTCTCAGCAGCAGATGGGCTGGTTCCGGCAGCACGGGTCTGGGCACGGGTAGACACGGGGTTGACATCGGCAGGTCCATTGCAGCATAGGCCAAATCATTCCCAAGCAAGACATCCGCAGGCAAGTCTTTCATAACCCCCACATTCACATGTCCGGATCCCACTCCCCAGTCCAAATGAACCCGGGCAACAGGTAGACGGAACACGGCGCCTCCTGCTACCCTCACGGCCACAGTATTTCCAGTATGTTGGTGTTCGGAAATAAGGTTCTTTTGGAGCAGGGTCATAGTAGCTCCGGTGTCTCTCAGGCCAGTGACCACCTTGCCATTTAGTTTAACGGTCTGCCTGTGTTGCTGACGGTTATCCTGCTGGGCTGCTTGTACTGGATCGGCCTCATGTAGAATACCCCAAAACTCCTCTTGCTCAAAACAGTGAGCAGAGGGCTGAGGCGGCTGCTGGGCTCCGCCGGCTGGTCTTCTCCAGGACTGGGCTTGGTTGGCATTGTTTAATGGGCATTCTGGTCTTTTGTGCCCCAACTGCTTACAGCCATAGCACCGGATCTGCTGCGAGTAATCCCGGGCATTGAACCGGGCTGGCTGCCCATAGTTGGTTGCTGCTGGTATAGTGGGGTTACGCTGTGCTGGGGGGTGGTACACGGTAGTGGTTGGAGGTGCCGCCGGTTTGTATTCCACTCGAGTAGGGACCTTGGCTGCTGTCTGGTCTAGCTTTCGTGCATCCGTGTATTCATCGGCCAGACGAGCAGCTTCCGGTAAGGTAGCGGGTTTGCGGTCCCTGACCCACTCTCTGACTCCTGCAGGTAACCGGTCAAAACAGTGTTCGAGCAGAAATACTTGCAGCACCTCTTCCCCAGTTACCGCTTGGCACCCTGCCATCCAGTGGGCTGCTGTGCGGTGTACCCTGCAGGCCCACTCCACATAGGAGTCGCCAGCCTGCTTATTAGTGTCTCGGAATCGCCTCCGGTACGCTTCGGGGGTAACAGCGTATCGGGCCAAAAGGGCATCTTTTACTGCCCGGTAACTTGTAATTTCCTCTTCTGGGATGGCCCGAAAAGCCTCACTGGCCCGGCCGGATAACTTCCCAGAGAGAATAGTAACCCATTCCTCTGTGGGTACCTGGTGTAGGGCACACTGTCTTTCAAAATCCGCCAGGAACCCGTCTATTTCTCCTTCAGTCTCGATAAAGTTTCTAAAAGCAGCAAACGGCACCTTTCTTTTCCCATTATTGTTATAAGGTGCCTCTGCTGCTGCAGCTCCTCTTCCCTGGAGCGCCTGTTGTGCTGCTACTGCGGCTTGCACTTGAACCACAATATCCACTGCAGGGTTGGGGCCAAAGTGTGCCAGCCTTATCTGACTTGCCCGGTTAAACTGTATCTCTTCGGGTGTTAAATCCAGTGGGCCCGGCACATTAGCTCTTTCCATTCCCTGTGCTGCATCCATCTCCAACAATATAGCAATAATCTCCCTTTTCTTGAGATTACTCGCTGATCGTCCTCTGCGTTCCAAAATATCTTTAAGGGTAGCACACCTTAATTCCTCATACTGCAATTCCAATCTGGGGTTTGTAGCTGGCCTTCAGGACGGTGGAATTCATCTCGTCGCTTGCCACCAATTGTTACGACACTCACCGCCAGGAGAGTGAAGCCGCCGCTTAACCGATCATCCCCCCTTCTCCAGCAATGCAGTTTCAGTCCAGCCGATCGTCAGAACTCCCGAACAGAGCATCCGAACACGGCAACTCCCGATCAGCAGTCCATACGAAATCATTTCACAGCTATAAATAACGAAAGCGCTGTTCCAATAGTCATCCCCTTCCCCACAAATGAGACAGAAGCTCCGTATTGAGGGTCAAACAAGATCTGGGTTTACTGTGGGCTACCCGCCCGTATTTATGCGGGTCTTCCACTTGGTGGACACTCCCCTAGGGGACCAAATGGACGACTGTAATTACAGTACGACAAAAGTACAGTTCAGACAGACCTCCCCCATAATGCATCACGTTTCCCGCTTCTCGGCCCTGGAGATAATGAAGAAGTAATGCAATTATCTCCAGGACAAGGACACATCGCCATTTTAAACATACATACTGAAAGTACATAAAAATGGATAACTTTAATATAACCAAACATTCCATATTCGTGTCACATATCCCCAGGTAGCCGGGATCTGAGGGCATATTATTGACGAATAGCGCTCAGATCCCATGCGTATAGTCCAATCGCCATGGAGTCAAAGTTCGCACGGTCTTTCGGTATACAGTGGACTTCATGGGAGGGCTACCTGGGTACGATACTTTAGTATGTGGTAAAACTACCGAATAATTAGTGTTCGTGCAGGCTCCTCGAGACAGCTAGGCGACCTGTTGGTTCAGCGGTGTTCGGCAGTATGAGTGTTTGTTTTTAGGTCCAGGAGATCCGGGTCGAACACCGCTGGGCTTTCGTGTATTTTAAAATGGCCGCTGCCTCGTGGTCGACATACGAACTACGACAGCTTGTTCGGTCGAAATGGTAGTTTACACGGATGGTCAGTGGGAAACAGTTATTACATATATAGGCAGAAAAACAGACGGATCCGATACAACAGATAACCGGACCGTTCCGTCACACAAATAATCCATCCAACTAAAAATAAAAATAAATCACACATTAATAAACTTTTTTCTAAATCAGTGAATAAAAGTGGGTGTAAATAGCAATGGCAGTAACAGCTAGGCAAGATTAACTTTTTTCTATTTTTGTGTTGTTTTTCTTTAATTCAACGGATGATTAAAAACTGTCTCTGTCTGTAAGAATTACCTGCCTCTGTCTGTAGGAACTATATAAACCATTCCCTCTGCTCTGCTTTATGGTGGTGGTAGTAGTGGAGGTAGTGCTGGTGGTAAGTAGTGAAAACTGCCCACCTTGCTGCTTGCCCTAGTACTTTCTTGTTTTGCTTCTTACCTCAGTAAAACAGACTAGTGGTATCTTTGGAGATGTTGCTTCATGAGATAACCCTTAATTCGCCCCTTTACTCACTTGTTTGTCACACAGTTTGCACTTTGCAAGACAGCCTTCTGGAGGCACCAAAATTGATCCCAAACTCTGCTTTGTTGGCATGAAACATTATGTGAAGAGCATGTGAAGAGAAGTTAAAAAAAGAAAAATAATACATTTATTTAATTAATTAATTACTTTATTATCATTGGGTCTAATCCATGGACATGAGCCTGGCTCTTCAGTTTCATTTGCCCCTATGTTAATCTTGTTCTGCATGTGATGTAAGAACAGGTGAATACACACTAGCTCCACCCACCATGGAACAAGGGTAAACCAGAAGATGCACTGAGAAGATATATTTACTTATATAAATGTTTTACAAAATAATACTCACAGAGGCTTTAATAATACTTGATGACAGTTTTACTTTAGGTTAATCATTATATAGTCTGTGTTTTGTTTGTATTTACTGTTTTTTTTTTTTTTTTAAAGATTGCTACATTAAAAACAGCAATTTTTACTCACCGTAATTTTTTTTCTTCTTAAAATGGTGGCAGTACATATGGGTTGTGCTTCCTAATTGGGACAAGCATGTGCAACATAGGTAATTAAGAAAAGTCCCTCCCCTTTACCCTATAAACGGCTTACCCCGGCAAACCCACCTCAGTCGTAGCAAGAATACACGCCTAATCCACTCACTGTAAGCAAAATTGTAATTTAAAGGGAGGGAGATTTGTACTGCCACCATATTAAGAAAAAAAATGACTGTGAATACAAATTTCTGTTTTTTCTGACATATGGTGGCAGTACTAAGGGATATAGCAATATACCCAATCGGGTGGGCCTTAATGCTTAAACAGCTTGAAGCACCTATGACCTAACGCAATTTTAGAGGCAGAGAGTACATCTAGCCTAAAAATGCCTGATGTTTTTTAAGGTGCTAAAAGCTGACCAAGAAGCAGCCATGCTGATTACTTCAAGTGAAGCAATCTTTCTCTGCCCAAGAAGTTCCCATTGCCTTTGTGGAATGCACTGAGAAAGATACTGGTGAATCAAAACTACTGAAGCATATGATATTATGATTGATGAAAAAATGAGAAATAGAATTACAAGAGGCTTCATTCCCCTTAAACTTTCCTAGAAGTTGACAACAGGTGATCTGATCTTCTGACTTTGGCTGATATTGATAGGTACAGCTGAAATGCCCTTTTTTAACTCTAGAATATGCCATCTAGTTCCAGCGGAGAGGTGGCATAATTGCAGAAGGATGAGCAGATTAACAGCTCTAAAAGATAACTCTGGAAGAATTTAAGTTTTAGGATGAAACACAAATTTCACCCTGATGGCATATAAGAAATTCCACTGAATAGGATATATCCTGAAGCTCACTTACTCTATTGGCAGAGGTAATGGCCACTAAGAATGCTGGTTAAGCTTTAGCATATTAAAGGAACCACCTCCAAAGTAAAAAGGGACCTGACAGACTGAAGAAAGATCCCAGGAGGGAAACAGAACTTCCTGGGTGGCCTAAGAAGCCCATTGCTTTAAAGAAACTTCTAACCAGTATATACGAAGAACAATCCCTTCTCAGAAAGAACTCAGGGAATACAATTTTGTCTTAACATGGAAACGCACAACCTGTGGAAATCTCCTGCAGGAAGTGTAAATTTGAACCAACCGGACAGTTGAATTCGAAGACAATGACGTTCCTTACAACAATGTAGAAACTCTAGCCAAATCCTCATGTAAAAGTTAGAGGTGGAACAACTAGAAGATTATACGCAACAAGTGGACTCTGACTCATGAAGACTCAGGAGATGAGTCCATGCAGTTGTCCTACCGTCAATAAGAACCTGTTCAATAATTCCGGCAGGATATCCTGACTTCCAAATGTGTTTTCGAGATTGGAAGATCCCCAAACTTGAAAGTCATCTACACCAAAGCCAAAAACTGGCTTGTGTTTGGCCAGTACGGAAAGAGTGGCAGAACCACTGCTCTGTCCGTTGCCCTCTTTTCAAGAAGTCTTGGAAACAGTCTATAGGAGAAAAAATGCAAGCCCCGAGAAATACCCTTAGATAGATAGACTAACTATTCAACATGAACTATCTGTCCTGTATAGAGAGTTAACCTGAGAATCTTCATGTTCTCCCTCTTAGCCATAAGGTCTATCCGGGCACTCCAAATCTCTCTGTAGACCGTGAACATGATCGGATCTATAGACCATTACTCTTGATCCCAATTGCTTGTGCTGAGGTTGTAGGTGATGACATTGTCGACACATCATGAGTGGAATGGAGAGAGGACCTCCCAGAGATCCTGAGCCCAGTACACCATTTTGGTACATATCTGTGCCTACCTTGTTTCATTTGTTACATATCTGAAACAGACCTTGCCTCTAGCACCACCCTGTCTGTTGACGTGAGGGAAACAGTGTCGGGGTCCGACCGCATTGTAATAGGTCCCTCAATCAACCAAGATCTGAATTGGTGAGGGGAGTGGAGAACTGCCTTAAGAGCTCTGAACTTAGTGGACTGTACTTAGTGGACCAAGAATGCTGGCACATTAGAGAATTTAGACGAGCGACCCAGCCTGTTATAAATGCATTTTGAGGTGACAATTACTCCTTCTATAGACTGAAAGGACAGACTTGTTGGACAAAATTTGATGTTGTCCACCAGTTTAGCCGATCTTCTGCTTTTTTTTCAAAGAGAGTCTAGGAGACAGAAATCCACACTTTGACTCAGAAGAGAGAATTTTCCAATGTAGTTGCCAAATCCAGATTTGCCCAGTTGACTGAAGGAATTGAAGTCAGACATCCCAGCAATCCCATTTCCTGTTCTTACGGAGGAATATTCGCTTTGATAGAAATTGGACCTTTCCTTCATGAGTGCAGTAGATGCAAAGTTAACATTTTAAGGTTAACACGAACCTCAATAAATAAAAAAACCTGTTTCCTTGAGAAGAAGAAAATATCGTATAGTCTCTGTATCCAATCGTGTTGCTGTAGTGCTCTGCTAGCTACCTGACCATACTTAAAGGGCAACTGTCCCGATTAGCAATAAGTAGCCAAACTCTCAAGTAGGGAATGCCTCGTTCCCTAAAATATGCTTTTAACGGAGTGTTTTGAAGTGCAATGAAATCTCTTAAATCCAATTATGGCGTATTTTCAGACAACATTTTGAGGGGCCACAATAGGGATATGTGGGAAAATATCTCTGTGATCTATATACACCATGAAATTCCTTTCTGCAGTATCAGAGTTACAGAAACAGAAGTTTTGATTCTGAACCTTTAGGAGAGGAACCAATGATTTAAATTCATAACCGGTTTAAAGGAATGATCCGAGTTTGATAACCCGGAGATTCCTGAGGAACCCAACGACCTCTTGGTTCACAGAACCATATCTCAAATTCCTTGAATCCAACAGGAACACTGTTTCTGTAAATAGAGTATTAGATGTTCAAAAGATAATGGATTCGTCAGATTTGAAAAGAGCAAGCAGTGCCCTCTTTAACTAGATAGAGAAACTAGTGATTGCAAGTAGATTCTACTTTAAAGCCAGACAAGAGACATTCAGATTTATACTGGTTCCCAAATGCATCCTGGGAATGTTAAGTGACTCCATTGAATGCTACTCCAGTCATCTACCTCAAAGGGATGAAGGGCTAAGTCAACCCTGCAGGGGAAATGAACCCCAAGGGTTGAACAAGGTTGAACCCACACTTATATAGAAAAGAAATACAAAAATATAAATAGTATAGAAATTAAGAATTACGCCTCCAAGCTTCTTGGCGTCTGAAACGCCTACCCATGTCAGACCTAGATCTACTTGTCTTGAGGCAGAGCTTTTTTCCTTTTTTGACATAGGTTATAAAAGATACCCCTTTCCCTAATGGGAGTAAACAGGGGATCGAAGAGGGCACTGATCTGCCGTCCAAGCTTAAGCCACCAGGATATAAGGGAAACAGCAGATCAACCCATGAAATTGTAAAATGTTATTAGTCAAATCCATATAAAGTATGTGATAAACACAAATAAAACAGGAAACTGATGACCTGCTTATCAGGAGACCTAAATAACCTCCATTAATGATTGTAAACAAAGTTATAAGTTTTGGACACCGCTGCACCTGCCAGCAAAGACCCATACCGAAAACCAGCAATCTGGAAAGATTGTCTGCAAGAGGTCTCAGCCTTCTTGATGACAGGGTTATTAAAGCAGTTACTTCTGCAGAATTTTATGGATTCCCAGTGTACCTGGGGGTGTAACATTTACCCATTTGATTGTAAATTATTAAACATCAGGCAAAAAAGGCTGGTTACACAGAGTGTTCCCATTTCTGCATATAACAAAGACATGCGGTTTGATGGCCATCTTGATTGACAGCACCACTGTGGGCGGAGCCAATCCTGTTACCAGGAGGAGGGGCTTGGTATCCCCTTATTTGCTGCCGCGCGCTGCACATGAACATTAGCTCCAGCTCCAGCTTTTCAAACGTGGCCGTGACCACTGCACCTCAGCACTTTTATCATCATTTTGCACTTTGAACTTGCACTCTGCCCAGGCGGGGAAGACCGCAGGCATCACTGTTTATATTTTCAAAACCACCTATTTTTTCACTTTGGTGGCCATCTTGATTGACAGCACCACTGTGGGCGGAGCCAATCCTGTTACCAGGAGGAGGGGCTTGGTATCCCCTTATTTGCTGCCGCGCGCTGCGCGGAGCGCAGTGGGCGCAGGCGGCACTCCGGCGGCGTGCCGGAGGCGCGCCAGAGGGAAGCCCGTCTGTGCCCGTCCGGGCGGACCAACGACAATTTAATTACCTCTTACTTGTTTTTATTAATTATCCCCCCATTTTTATTTTCTTATTGCTTATCTATTTATTTTATTTTTAATGCTGTTATTTTTATTTTATTTTATTTTGGTAACTTTAGCCTGTCTTCAACTGTAAGTGTTACTCTACGCATTGTTGGCTATTGACCATTTTTTTGCTAAAAGTTAAGATCGCATATTTTTGACAATTGGTAAACCTGGTCGTTATCTGTTATTGTTATATATAATCTGCAGATTGTGCCTCAGTTGATGAAACCTTGTAGCATCATGAGCAACTTGAATTACTCTGCCTCTTATTTGAAGGCTTTAAATACTAATGGCCCAATAGATATTCGTACTGCCCTCAAATTAAAGAAAAATAAAATATTATCTCACTATGGAAGCTCCCAGATTAAAACTATTCTTAATTTGGCTAGCAACCTTAGCAAGACTAATAATACTCTAAAGAGTAATCATGGCCCGTCTTTTAAGGGTGCTCTATTGAATGCTCGCTCAGCAATTAAGAACGCTGAGGCCATCAATATTGTAATTAAGGATAACAACCTTGATTTTTTGTTTTTAACAGAAACATGGTTTTCTCCCTCAACCCCACCTCGTCTTGATGAACTGGCCCCCCCTGGATATCACATACTTATGTGTAATCGGGCCACAAGAAGAGGCGGGGGGATTGCGATTATTTTTAAAGAACACCTTAAAATCAGTGAAATTGAGATGGAGGTGACATCCCCCACCACATTTGAATATCTCTCTCTCCAATGGCAGCGCACTGAGAGGGAAACGGCAGGCCTAGCTCTTATTTATCATCCGCCTAATACTAGTACCCCCGTCTTTATGGAGGAGATATCTGAACTGCTAACTACTATAAGTCTTAAGTTTACCTCCTCCATCATTTTGGGAGACTTTAACTTATGGGCTGATTCTCCTATGGACTCTCATGCCCAGAGTTTAATACTCTACGCTAAAACCATAGGGTATAACCAAGTAGTATCCGGCCCTACACATAGAACCGGACATACACTAGATTGGATTTTCCACAATGGGTTGATTTCCTCGACTGCCACTCCTCAACCCACGGCCTGGAGTGATCATAATTTGATCAAGTTTGAGGCAGTAGGTGTTGAAATGAAGAAAATCCCCCACATCCCAAAAAGAAATAATATATGCTCATGGGTTCGAGACATTTCCAAAGTCACCGGACCTCTTCTTAGCACAACCTTTTCCAGCAAAATGGACCCTATTAAATTTCATGATTCCCACACAGTAGAAGAGAAAATCTTACTGTTTAATTCAGTGATCGTAGAATCAATAGAACTTCTAGCCCCCTTGAAAAAAACTTGTCTAGTAAGACAAGCAGATAAAAACCCTCCCTGGTTTAATCAGGCGACCAGGGAGATGAAATGGCGATGTCGAGCAGCTGAAAAACGGTGGAGAAAAGATTACAATACCGACCTTAAATTGGAATATTTAAAATCTTTAAAATTATATAAATCTAGTATTAAAAATACGAAAAAACAATATTTCACAGATAAGATTACAAAAGCGAAAAACTCAGCGGCAGAGCTTTTTCGCACAACAAACCTCCTAGCAAATCCTAACTGTTCGCTTCCTCAAGAAGAAACATCTCAAAAGTTTTGTGAATCCCTTTCTCACTTTTTTAAACAAAAAATTGATCTAATCAGGAGCAACATAGTGGTGGAACCTGATGCAGAAACTTTTACACCCTATGATGGCTCGATGTTCTCGAATTTTAAACCCGTTAGTTCATCTGAGATTCTGTTCATCCTCAAGTCTCTCAGGGCATCGTCCTCATCGCTGGATCCTTGCACTGCTCAGCTGGTGAAGGATGCCGCTGATGCTTTGGCCCCCTATATTGCAGACATTGTTAGTATGTCATTTGCCACCGGAGTTGTTCCTGGCATTCTGAAGCAGGCTGTGGTTATCCCTCTGCTGAAGACACCAACTGTGCCACGCTCCGAGTTGAGCAACAATCGACCTATTTCCACCTTGCCTTTTTTGGCCAAGATCATCGAGAGAGCGGCGGTATGGCAAATTCAGCCTCACCTGGAATCTAATCTCATTCTGGATGACTTCCAATCGGGATTTCGACCTGGTAGAGGGACAGAAACTGCCCTGGTTAAAGTCCACGACGATCTCCTGTGGGCTTTGGACAGAGGGGAGGAAATTGCCCTGGTACTCCTGGATTTATCGGCGGCCTTCGATACCATCGATCATGATAGATTGACAGAGAGGCTACTTACTGTGGCTGGTGTGGATGACAGGGCGCTAGCTTGGGTGACCTCGTTTCTCCACGACAGGGTTCAAAGGGTAAAATTGGGGACATTTTACTCCTCTAACATCTCCCTGACGTGTGGAGTCCCCCAGGGTTCGGCTTTATCTCCAATCCTGTTTAACATCAATATGAGGCCACTGACCCATATCATCCACCGCCACATGCTTCCCTATCATATCTATGCCGACGATACCCAGTTGTACTTTCGCCTGGCCAAGAAAAAGGAGGATCAAATCAATCTTTCTTCATGCCTACAGGATATCCAGTCGTGGATGGGAGCCAATTATTTAAAACTTAATGGCTCCAAAACTGAATGCATCATCTTCAGTAACCAGGAGGTGAATAGTATCTTTCCCTCATGGCCGGACTCGTTTTCTCCATCTCCGAGTCCTGCCACTAAGGTCAGAGATCTGGGAGTCATTCTCGATTCCAGGTTGACACTGAAGCCTCAGATTAATCAGGTGGTAAGCTCTTGCCACTACCACCTGAAGCTTCTGAGGTCTATTTTCAGATTCATTGCCCCCTCCGATCAAATCTCGGTGGTCAACGCCATCATCAGTAGCCGATTGGACTACTGCAATGCTCTGTACATTGGACTGCCTCAGAACATCATACACAAGCTACAGTTGATACAGAACGCAGCTGCAAGGCTACTTACGGGTGTGGCCCGTAATGACCATATCACTCCATCATTAAGAGCCTTGCACTGGTTGCCCGTTCGTGAACGGGTTCTGTTTAAAAATGGTTGTTTGGTAGGCAGTCCATGGTATGGGACCAGACTATCTGAAGGATAAATTCACATGCTATACTCCCAGTCGATCCTTGAGATCGGCTGATTTAGCCTTATTGAAGATTCCAAATTTTAAAAAGAAAAAGTGTGGAGGGAGAACGAGTGATGTTCAGGGAGCGCAATTTTGGAACTCCCTGCCTCTGACATTAAGACTTGAGAATGATCTACTGAAGTTTCGCCGGAGCTTAAAAACAGTTTTATTTGCTCAGGCGTATGGGATGACATGAAACTTTTAACTTGGTTCAAATGCATGTGATTATAATGCTGTTGTTTGCTGGATATTGTTTTGTCTGTTTTATTGCTGGTATGCGCATCGAGACCCTATGGGTAATAAGACTGCGTTTCTTAAGAATTTTTAATAAATAAATAAATAATAATAACCCTCATAAAAGTTTAGCAGATTTATTCTGCCCCATGACCGTTTCATTCCTAATGAACCTTCTCAGTACATCAGGTGGGAACCAACTCCACACAGTATGATGAACCAGACATGTCTTAAGAAGAGGTAGATAAACATTTGCCAGACATTAGAAGTAATCAAAGGACGCTTCTCTTCTGTCTCTGCGGAACATCTCAGGCAGAGCAGCTGATACACTATTTGATTCTCTATAAGAATTCAAAGATAGGAATGATTGCATATTCTCTGCTTAATTTTACCCAAGAAAGCACCTTGGCAATGTTTATAAACTCCAGAACCATATTAAGGGGAGTAGCACAGATACAATAAGCAAAAGTATTGTATAGCAGAGGCATTCCATTTTGCACATACAGTCCACTTTCTGCAAAACAATTCCATCCATAACTTGCAATTTTAATTAAAACAGATTTTCAAAGCAAAGATCAGCTAATCTTACCTTGAAAACCTCTGAGCCGTGTGGGGGGGTTGGTGACATGGGGAACCCTTCTGACAAGCTTCCTACTGCCAGAGGGAACAGCACAGTGGTCCACACTCGGCAGTTTCCCAAAAGTTCCAGTTCACACATGCGCAATAGCAGACCCGGAACTTCGGTGGAATGCAACACCAACCGGGCGTGCGTTCCACCGCTGTGCGAAGGCGCACGGCCTGCAACATAATTAAGGCGGCCCCCGGCCCGCCCATACTCGCGAAGCCGGAACATACTAGGCACAAAGTTAAACAGAAAGGACTCCGGAACCTCCATGGACGGAGACATGCCGCTCAGCCTACCAACCGGGCAGCTATCAAGCTTCCTCCCTCAGACAGAATCATTTCGTCACTGATCCACCCTGATCAAATTGGATTTGTTCCCGGTAGGTTAGCGTCCAACAATACTAGGAGAATAATTGACATTATAGACTGGGCCAATAGAACCAAGCTTCCCCTCCTGGCCCTGTCATTAGATGCCGAGAAAGCATTTGACAGGGTCGGGTGGGGTTATCTTAGTGAAGCCCTTAATGCTTTTGGCTTTACGGGATGGATACACAACGCCATTTTGGCCCTCTATTCTTCTCCCTCTGCCAGAACTGTGGGTCCGAACATTACAGCAGGGTGGTTTGCACTCAAAAATGGCACGCGACAGGGATGCCCTCTCTCTCCTCTGTTGTATATCTTGTCTATTGAGCCATTGGCCATTAACATTAGGAATAACGCATTGATAAAAGGTGTACAAATCAACTTGCTGAACGCTAAAATATCTCTCTATGCGGACGACGCGTTACTCACGCTATCGGCTCCGGAGTCGTCTTTAAAATTTCTAATGTTTGAAATTGACAGATACTCGGCTATCTCAAATTTTAAGCTAAATATAAATAAATCCACGGCAATGTTTATGAATCTGAATAAGGAGATAGTAAATAGTTTAGCCCTTAGCTATAAATTTATATGGACCGACTCACAAATAAATTATCTGGGACTAGTTATAACATCTAAAGTGTCAGAAATAATGGAGAGGAATATTTCGATTCTCATGAGAAATATGAATCACAAACTTAGAAAATGGAGAAACCTAGAAAATTCCTGGCAAGGAAAAATTAATATTATAAATTCATATATTTTGCCCAGATGGCTATATTTATTTACAATGATTCCGCTTGGGGTCCCTAGATCTTGGTTGGCAATGATCCAAACATACTTCAATAATTTTATTTGGAATAGTAAAAAACCAAGAATTGCCCAAAAGATTTTAACCAAAAAATTGACAAATGGAGGCCTACATTTCCCTAGTATTGTGTATAGTTATCATGCTAGCATTATCAGGCATATATATTTCCTTCAGGATCCTAAACAGGTCTTGGAACCATGGTATATTATGGAGGCCGAAGTGGCCTATGTAGACAAACTACACTATTTGATGTGGACAGTTACAAGTAAAAACTTAATAAACTTGTCTATAAATAACTCAGTGATACTATCTCAAATATTAGAAGAGTGGATACTAATTAAAAAAAAACTAGGCCTAATAAATATGATACCTAAGACATGTGCTTTGGATATAATGCAATTACTTATACAAGATTTTTCGTTAAAGAATTGGGTCCGAGCGGATAAAATAAGAATTGCAGAAATTATGCAGGGAGATAACATACTACCCTTCCAGAATATTATGGATACTCTGCATATCCCGCGCAGAGAAATTTTTACTTATCTCGGCATAAAAAACTTTATTCATAAAAATGTGATTAAATCATCGTCCATTTTTTCCAAAAAGTTAGAAGTCATATTCAATTTCCAATCTATTAACAGGATTACGTCCGCTGCAGCGGCAATGTTGGAAGCTCTTAAGGAGTCTCCCCACAGCTTGATTAAGACGTGGGAACAAGAACTAGAACTGCAAATTTCTTTGGATGACTGGAATGTCTCTTTGAGTCTGGTGAATAAATATATTCACTGTCTGAACTTGTCTGAATGCCACTTTAAAGTCCTCTATAGATGGTATTATACTCCGGCAAGATTGGCGAGAATGTTCCATAATTCCGATCCAACTTGCTGGAGATGCGGTACGTACCCAGGTACTTATATACATATTTGGTGGGCCTGCCCAGCTGTCAAAAATCTATGGTCTTGGGCCTTTAATATTTTTACAACGGTGACCACTAATAGAATTATGGAGAATGCCGCTTCTGCTCTTTTACATCTAAACTTGTCATTTGATTCTAATAAAGACATTTGTTTTGCGATTCATTGTTTAGTCGCTGTTAAAATCATCATAGCGAGACAATGGAAATCATCTAAGCCCTATAACAAACGACTATTGATTGATCAGGTCCTGTTCCAAATATCTATGGAACACGAGATGATCAGCAATGAGAATTCGAAGAAAAAACAATGGTACGGGGACTGGCTGGATAAATATAAGACAATATTTTGCTCCTCTAATAGTCTTTCGTGATTATACTACTACTCGAAATTTAGTAGTTGGCATAGGGAAAGCGACGAATATTGATTAGTGACAATATAATACAATATAATACACAAAAGCGATTATACAAATATTCAAATTAATTGATCCGGTGCTCTAGATTTGGTGGGGGTTTTCTTCCTTTTTTTTTTTTTTTTTGTTCCCTTTTTATGTTTGTAACTTCGTTTGTATGTGATATATGATATATGCTGAGTTATAACTGAACACAAGATAAATCTCGATGATGTAAAATTTAATGGATTGTTATGCGATTTTGTGCTGTTTGCTGGATAAAATGTGAGACCAGTATATTGTTGTATATGTAAAAAAAAAAAAAAAAGAGAGAAATTCTCTAATAAAAATTATATTAAAAAAAAAGACTTGAGAATGATCTACTGAAGTTTCGCCGGAGCTTAAAAACAGTTTTATTTGCTCAGGCGTATGGGATGACATGAAACTTTTAACTTGGTTCAAATGCATGTGATTATAATGCTGTTGTTTGCTGGATATTGTTTTGTCTGTTTTATTGCTGGTATGCGCATCGAGACCCTATGGGTAATAAGACTGCGTTTCTTAAGAATTTTTAATAAATAAATAAATAATAATAACCCTCATAAAAGTTTAGCAGATTTATTCTGCCCCATGACCGTTTCATTCCTAATGAACCTTCTCAGTACATCAGGTGGGAACCAACTCCACACAGTATGATGAACCAGACATGTCTTAAGAAGAGGTAGATAAACATTTGCCAGACATTAGAAGTAATCAAAGGACGCTTCTCTTCTGTCTCTGCGGAACATCTCAGGCAGAGCAGCTGATACACTATTTGATTCTCTATAAGAATTCAAAGATAGGAATGATTGCATATTCTCTGCTTAATTTTACCCAAGAAAGCACCTTGGCAATGTTTATAAACTCCAGAACCATATTAAGGGGAGTAGCACAGATACAATAAGCAAAAGTATTGTATAGCAGAGGCATTCCATTTTGCACATACAGTCCACTTTCTGCAAAACAATTCCATCCATAACTTGCAATTTTAATTAAAACAGATTTTCAAAGCAAAGATCAGCTAATCTTACCTTGAAAACCTCTGAGCCGTGTGGGGGGGTTGGTGACATGGGGAACCCTTCTGACAAGCTTCCTACTGCCAGAGGGAACAGCACAGTGGTCCACACTCGGCAGTTTCCCAAAAGTTCCAGTTCACACATGCGCAATAGCAGACCCGGAACTTCGGTGGAATGCAACACCAACCGGGCGTGCGTTCCACCGCTGTGCGAAGGCGCACGGCCTGCAACATAATTAAGGCGGCCCCCGGCCCGCCCATACTCGCGAAGCCGGAACATACTAGGCACAAAGTTAAACAGAAAGGACTCCGGAACCTCCATGGACGGAGACATGCCGCTCAGCCTACCAACCGGGCAGCTATCAAGCTTCCTCCCTCAGACAGAAGCCTGTGTGCCTCACCTTAAACAGACACTTGATCCGTCCCGTGCTGGGACAAGGAAGAACTGGGGTGGGTTTGCCAGGGGAAGCCCTTTATAGGGTAAAGGGGAGGGACTTTTCTTAATTACCTATCTTTCAGATGCTTGTCCCAATTTGGAAGCACACCATATGTTAGAAAAATAAATGTATGTATACTCTCTCTGGGCTCTCTGCGTTGTGTTACTTCACTTTTCAAGATATTATGCATTACAGGCATCAGATAATATGAGCATTACTCTAAAATTATTAATCTCAATATATGTGGAGTATCCACAAAGAAATGAATCAGACTTTCTTTATGGAACTTTCTATACTCGCCGATAGCCGCAAAGAAAAACAAGAAGAAATCAAGAAAGATAGGTCCAGTTGACATTATCAATAACTAAGTTAGACCCAGCATAAAACCTTTAGGACCACCCTTAATTTCCTCATTCATTGATGCTCCAAGGACAGCAGTTAAGTTCCTATTGGTGCATATTGATTTTTGTGATTGTTTATTGTTCTCCTGTTTCACCCCTTTTGCTCTCTTTGTCCCTGTGTGTGTTTCTACCGGTTATACATGCTCTTGGACTTGTATCTTTTCCCTGTTTCTGGCTCTTATCTGTCTTTTT